>NC_091685.1:119342045-119645075 GCF_041296265.1 Equus caballus | reverse complement strand
TCAGAGAGGATGGTAGATGAGGGACAGGAGCCTCTGGCCAGCTGTATCCTTCCCCAGCCTCCGGGGCATGTTTGTGCAGAAGCCAGCTCCGGACAGACCAGCACACAGGCATCCATCTGAGTCGTCAGCCTCTTTGCCCAGCCAGAGACACGTTAGCAAGATCCTTCAATGGCTATAGATAAAGGTTAAGAGCAATGGAGCTCAGGAGCCTTTGAAACATGCCTCGTGCAGAGACTCAAAGCCATAAATTGTTCTGACAAAGGCAATTTAAAATACCAAAGTCCTAAGACTTTTGCACAAGCACCAAAGAAGATGACCCGAGATTGAGCTGGATATTAGCGAGAGCTCCATAATTCAGCATGACCTCAACAACCTCCCGCAAAATACATAGACCTGAGCTCCTCCCCTCCTGCATCATCCCATCCCTCCATCCTGGCAGCACAGCCTCTGCACTGTCTGAGCTGAGCAAGGACACACACCCAACAAGCAAAGCTTATTCCTAAGCATCCTGAGACGACATGATCACATATAAAGGCAAATTAAACTTGGCATCTCTAAAACTGCATTGCCAGGTACAAGCTTTTATTACATTATTATTATATTCAGCTCTTGGTTACCAGAGGGCAGGGAGAAAATGCAAACAATCAAAAAGATCCATCCTTCATAGGCCAATAACTTTTTTTTTTATTGTTCAGTGGCTACATAGTAGCCAATGATTGGCAGATAGACAGCTCCATATTGCCCTGGATGTCAGGAGAATGCCAGACTTTGTCACCAAGCACTTAAAACTTAAATTCAAATGCAGATCAAGATGAATTAAGTGCTTGGTCATTTGGGGTATAGCAACTGCTGTACTCCCTTGATGGTTTTGAAGATGTGCTCAAAATGCTGCGATTAGACCCATCATCTACCAACCAGAGTGTATCTCAAATACTACAAAGATGAGCTGAAAAAGGCACTTGAGGAAAGTCAGTGTTCTATAAATTTAAAACATCAGTCCAGTTATCAAGAAAACATTGTTTTCAGGAAGCATTTCATAGTTCGGTACAGCTGACTCATGCAATTGCTAGAAAAGAGAGGAGACTCTGCTAAGACGTGTGCCTATTTCTTGCAGTACTTTTCCATTGGAAAGATTAATTATATACTCTGCTTTGTGGAAAAGGGCTTCTCTTCTACCCCTGCAAAATAACCCTAGAGTTATTTTCTCTTTCAATCCTAACAAAATCATGTTTCTTATGAAAAGAGGCAAGACTCAGACAGCCACAGGCACCTAAATCTAAATTCAAAAGGATGACCTGTAAGGAAATATATCTACTTTTTTTTTTTTGGAGAAAACTGTTTAAAAATCCAGACTGTGAATGGCTGCTTCTCAGTTGAAGAGGTCACTTCGAGTGCACTGTCCACAGCATTAACTAGAAACGACCCTTGTCATCACTCTCAGCATGTGGGACAGAAGAAACAAATGAAAAGACACACCAGAAAGATGGTTTCTAGAATAGGCCACTTGGATAATAGATGAGATGCTGTGCTCATGGATCACGTGGCTCCCAAGGCATTGTTCCCACTGCCTGTTATAGTGTGCTGGGTGGCTTCGAGACACAAGGCCGCAGGGGACTGCTGCATCTCCTCTGGACAGCCACCCCGGAGTGATGGGCACATCTCCCAGTTCACAACACTCCCTTAGTAAACTGCTTCACATTTGGATGTTGTATTTTCTTGATTACGTACTCCTTTCCATGCACATTTTTTAGGGGCATAAATCAAGGAAAATGTTTGCATCAGATGATATCTACAGAGCTTTCCCCCCTGCTATGTAACTGCTGGCGGGAAGGACATCACTGAGCAGAATGTGCTTTGTTCTTGCCACAGTAAACAAAGAGTTAAATGACAGAGCCAGCTGCTGGCTTGCCAAGGAAGTTGGAGAGGAAAGAGCTCCCTGCCTTTGCTTTTCTTCCCATATTACCAAACTGCTTCCTATATATCCCCAACCCCCTCCCCTCTTCTCCCTTCCCATATCCCTAAGGCCAAAAAGATTAAATGAAAAAGCAAGGACTTCCGACACTGGAGTAAGTCGTCGTGGGGCTATGCCCACTTTCCGGTCTTTCCTCTTCTGGGCACTAACTTTTAAACACCAGCTGGTGGTCAGGTCTCTTCTGGTTCCACCTACAGTCACTCACATTAGGCCTCCTGGAAGGGCAGTGTCTGGCACAGTCACAGCTCTGCCACTTCCTAGAAGAGAGGCACGGGACCCCTCAGAGCCTTAGAGTCTCCACATGGACAGTGGGTCTAAAAAGACACCCTGGAAGCATAGTGAGGATCAGAGACAAGGCATGTGAAGGACTTAGCACAGTGGCTGGCACATTTTGGTGTTCAGTAAAGAATAGGGTTTTATTATCGTTGTTAGCCAAGCTCTTCCCCCAACGCAATCCTGCCGAATTCACTTTCCCAGTCCCACACTCACTAGCTTCGGTGGCCAAGACTACGTGTCTGCATGTAAGCTCAGAATCTCCCCCAGACACGTGGAACAGCCTTGGTCCTGGGGAGCAGCGATTTCTGATGGGGGTGGGGAGAGAGGAATGCAAATAATAACAACAACAACAATAGTAATAGAGTCCGCTCACGTGGTTGTTTACTGATGCTCATTCATCATTATTGTGTCACCTTGAAATATTATTTAAACCATATCAATTTGCTCTTTAAGTCAAAATAACATGGGAAAGTTCAACGTAATTAATATTCAAACATGATCCTCTCACTCTCCATCTCTCCAGCCTTGTCTCCATGTGGTCCCACACCCTCCCAGCCTTTCCTGACTGCAGTTCCCAAACACCACATGCCCTCCCACAACTATGCTTCCCAAGGCTCCGTCCTGCACCTGGCATAGCGTCCCCCGCGACCCCTGGGAAGCTCTTACTTGTCCTTCAAGACTCAGCTCAAGCGTCACCTCCCAAGAGAGAACTTCTCTGACTCGTCTCCCCCCTAGTAACACACACACGTGCTCATTCACACGAACACACCTCACGCACACACACACACAGGCGGGTTCCATTACACAGTCACAAACCCTTATGGCGGGACCTCAATTGCACAGTAATTACGAGTTTCTGTAACTGCCTCCCCCATTAGGCTATGAGCACGTGAAAGCAGAGACTGTGAGTTCACTTCGTAAGTCCCAGTGCCTGGCCTAGCACTTGGTTCTTAATAAGACCTTGTTGAACGAAAGAACTAAATCATTAAAAATCACAAGATTAATTAAGAGTGTAGTTTTATGATTGGTCCGTTGTGGTATAACTCTTGGTGTAATACAGTATTTAACATTGTGTCGTGCACAGAGCACGTGTTCCATAAATGGTTGTGAACTGAATGAATGCATGAATGATGGCAGGTGAAAAATCTCTTAATTAGATCCAGAGGGTCCTCTTTATTTGTACAATCCAAATAAGAAAGGCGTTCTCAGACACTGAAAAATACTATGCCGACATCTTTGTCTTACAAAAGACTCATCTGAATGATAATGAGTGTGGAAAATGGATTAGCTGCTGGGTGGACAGGGTTTTTTTGTTTGTTTGTTATTTGTTTTGTTTTTTCCTCTGGGTGAAAAAGTAAAAATGCTTGAGTGCTTCATCACTCAGGGAGATTCGGTCCTCTCTTATTTTCCATGATTTTGATTTTAGTGTTTTTCTAATTAAGAAAATTAAACTACTTGTAGTACATGAATTAAAATTGGTAAAAATAAGGATGGCTTCCAGTGTTGTATTAATGTTGATTTTTATCACTATTTTATATGTCTGCAATCAGATAACTCTGGGGAAACTGATTACTGTCAGTTCTTGGACTCTAGCCACGGGCATGATTATCTCCAGAGCACTATGCTACCGTGTGGCTAAAAATGCGTTGGTAATCTACTTTTTAAGATAGTCAATAAATGTTGCTAACCCACGTTATATATATTATTACGTAATATGCTTCAGATAAAGCATGAACTATTTTAAAAATAAGCGATAGGGGCCGGCCCAGTGGTGCAGCGGTTAAGTGCGCATGTTCCGCTTTGGTGGCCCCGGGTTCGCTGGTTCCGATCCTGGCTGTGGACATGGCACCGCTCTGCAAGCCATGCTGTGGTAGGCGTCCCACATGTAAAGTAGAGGAAGATGGGCACAGATGTTAGCTCAGGGCCAGTCTTCCTCAGCAAAAAGAGGAAGATTGGCAGTCGTTAGCTCAGGGGAAACCTTCCTCAAAAAAAAAAAAAAAAAAGAGATAAAGAAGATCTAATTTACTGGCCTTGACTCAGAAACCAGGTGTTTTTAAGTGCATTAAGAAGGGTATTTTTCAAGTTTCATGAATTAAAGAGCATGGGTTCTCCTTTAGCCAGAGCCGATAAGCATTACTGAGATTAAGGGCACATCATAAAGCTAATACAGGCACTTCAACTTCTGTACCCAAATGCTGCCCTCCTTTCCTGTTTTTATCCTCGTTAATCTCAGAGTCATTCTTCATTACCACCAACCGGTTAAAAGAAGATTAATAGTATTGCCCTCAAAGGTTTTGTAAGAATTAGAAAGAGCACAGGAGAAGTTGCTACAACAGTGCCTTGTGCAGAGTAGATGTCCCATACATGTTGCTGTTGCTGTTCTTTTGAGAATCATCATTATTATTTATCCACCATATTTTATTCTCTAAACCAAAGCAGAGCCACTGTTGTCAACCTTAGTTTTGTCTTCCACTTGAGCTAAGGCTAGTTCCTCTATGAACTCAAGTTGCGTTAATTCTTGTTTACTGATAGAATCTGCTTCCTGCAAAGTTACCTCCCCACTCATTCAAGTGTTATTTCATGCTATTTCCTCCATGTTTTCTATGGTTCAACTTCTGCTATAAGTTCATTCAACATGAAGAATCTTGCATCCTGATCATGAAAAAGTGCCTTTTCGAATGTCTCTTATTCTGGTGATACATGATCACAAAATTATTTATGATCAGGGCTGCAGCACTGCACAGCTCCAGGGGCTTCCATGCACCTGAAATCAACGTGTATTAATTTTCTGTTGCTGCGTAACAAACTTAGCATCTTAAAACGACACCCATTTGTTACCTCACAGTTCTAAAGGTCAGAAATCCTGGATGGTGTAGCTGAGCTCTCCCCTCAGGATCTCACAAGGCTAAAATCAGTAAGTCAGCTAGCTCTGTTCTCATCTGGAGCTCAAGCTCCTTTTCCAGTCCCGTTCCCATTACTGGCAGAATTCAGTTCCTTGCAGTAGTAGAATGAGGTCCCCATTCCCTTGTTGGCTATTAGCTGGGGATTGCTCTCAGCTACTCATGGCCACTCTCTGGTCCTAGCACAGAGGCCCCTCCACCTTCAAAGCCAACAACAGTCCACTGAATCCTTCTCATGCTTCCAATCTCTGACTTCTGCTACCAGCCGTAGAAAACTTTGTACTTTAAGAGGGGTCACCTGATTGAGTCAGGCCCTCCCTGGATAATCTCCAGATCTTAAGTTCGACTGGCTTAGGACTTTAACTACATCTGCAAAATCCCTTTACAGCATTACCTAGATAAGTATTTGAATAATCAAGATACGAGAATCTTGGGAGGACATCATTAGAATTCTGCCTACCATGCAATTCAAGTTCACTCCTCCTGATTCTGGGATACTGGGTTTCATACACGTTTCAAGGTTTTTAGTTGGAAGGAATGGACACTTCTTTAAGGAGAATTCATTTGGGTACACGTGAGATAATAAGGGAAGTCTTCTCACATGAAAATCCAAGACCTAGAGCAGACATAGACCCACAACTGTGTTAGTAAACCTTTGCTCTGGTGATTTGCCATTAATATAACTTAGCCACTCTCCCTGATTGGCTCCTTTCTGTCTTTCAAGTTTAAATTTCTAGAGTTCTGCTCCTACTTAGGATGTAGAGTGTCAGAAGAGAAACATGGCACCCATCTCAGCAACCAGAAAAAGCTAGAAAATCTACAGATTTTCTGGAGCCCATAAGAGAGCTGATGTTACAAGGCAATCAAATGAACTAAGTTCCAAAGAATGGCAAGCTCTTCCAAGAAGATATAGGAAACACAAACTCTTTTTCCTTTGGCAGAGCACAGAAGAAAGAGATGACCACCATGGAAGCCAGTAAGAAGAAATCAGCTAAAAGTTTAATGAATTCTTAAAGGCCAAGTGTGGACTAAAGTACTAGTTTGGAATAGCTGAGAGTCCAAAACACAAGGGGACTTTGCCTTAATTCACAAGCTCCTTTCCACTGGAAGCTCATGAGAAAAACTACAGACAAACTAGAGTAGGCAGGCAGGAGGTGATCAGTGGGATGGGCATACAGGACATTTCTGGCTGCCACTGGGGCAGAGGTATGAAAACTCACCCACTGACCTGGATCCTCCTTTCATAAAAAGCAAAAAAGTCTGAAACTACTGGAGGAAGGGTCAAACCTATTGCTCTTAGGATACAAATAGAAGCAAAGCCCCGATGTTCCTGAGGAAAAGCAGGAAAGGCTCTTGGACTCAGGATCCTGCCCTGAGATAAGGAGAGGTGTACGACTTCTGGGAATAGACAGGAAATCCTTTCTATCCATGACCTACAAGTGAGAATTCAGCAGGCTTTGGGAGAAGAGGTAGCAACACTGAGAAAGCACTGTTCCTGAGAATCAGGCACAGAGAGTCTGCTGAAGACTGAAGCCACACCAAGAAAATAAAGATCTTCTCTTCCCCATCATGAGCCTAGCACACAGTAATAAGCATCAGTAGCTGACAACTGGAGGAGGACAAAAGACATGGAAAGAGACCCCTCTGTGGTACAGGCATACAGGGAGTACAGTAAGCTGAAGATGGAGCAGGAGCTATAAGGGAAAAGAACCCTGCATTGACCCAGGCCCACTCCACTCTAAGCATGGAGAACGGCAGCCACCACTGAAGGAATGTAAGCTTTCACTGCAGTGAAGAAAATGAGAAGAACAACGAAACCCAAACCCAGCCGAACTTCTGACCAGACTAACTCAACTCTCAACATGACAGCCCAAAAAAAGAAGAAGTACGCCCATTTCCAGATGTAAATATTATTCACCTCAGCTGCTATTGTTTTTATACAAATAATGTCAAGCCTTCATTCAAATGATACGATACTTTTAAAAGCAGGAAAACACCAATCCATTCTTAAGAGATAAAGCAATCAACAGAACTAGAATAAGAAATGACTCAGATGTTGAAAGTATCAGTCAGAGACTTTAAAATAACTCTAATTAATATTTAAAGGATTTAATTAAAAAGATTGATAACATGTATGAACAGACAGGGAATTTCAGCATAGACATAGAAACTATTAAAAAAGTCAAATGAAAATGTTTGACATAAAAAAAACATTATCAGAGATGAAGAATTCTCTAGATGGGCTCATCAGCAGGCTGAACACAGCTGAAAATAGAATTGGTGAATTTGAAGATAAATTAGTATCTACCATATAAAATGAAATGCAAAGTCAAAAAGAGAGAGGGAGAGCCACTGAGAGCTGTGTAGAGATACCAAAAGAACCACATACATGTAAAGATAAGAAGTATAGATTTCTTGTCAGAAACTATACAAACCAGAAGACAATGGAATAATATGTTTAAATTACTGGAGGAAAAAAAGTTAAACAGAATTCTATACCCAATGAAAATATCTTTTAAAAATGATGATAAAGACTTTCAAATAAACATTAAGTGAAAGACTTCATCACAAGAAAAACTATGCTGCAACAAATCTTAAAGGAATTCCCTCATGTAGGAGTATGATACTGGACAGAAACCTGAATCTACAAAAACTAAAGAAGGGTGCCAGAAATGTTAAAAATTTACTAAATAATTAATGATAAATAAATAAATGTATATGTGTATATAAAAATGATTTTCTCATTTTTAATCACGTAAAAAGATAATTGCGCAAAGCAAAAGTTGTAATCGTAAATGTAACAAATAACTATTGTAAGTTTCTTACATTATATATGAAGTGAAATGATGTTATTTGAAGACAGACTGATAAATTCATGATAGATATTGTCAATCCTAGAGCAAGCATTATGAAAAAAATTAAACAGAAATATAATTACAAGTCAACAGCAAAGATAAAATGGAATCATAAAAAGTACTCAATCAAAAATAAAACCAAAAAAAAAAGGAAAAAGGAGAAACACAGAACACATGAGACAAAGAGAAAACAACTAGAAAGATGGTAGATTTAAATCCAACCACATCAAAAATAGTGAAAAGAGATACCACCAAACATTAATGAAAAGAAACTTGTAGGAGCCACGTGAGTATCACACAAAGTAGACTTCAGAACGTAGATTACTATCAGGGATACAGAGGGATTTTAATGGGGAGATTATTGAGTCTGTGGATCAAACTGGGAATCTAATAAAGGGCCTGACTCCATTTTTGATGTTTGATTGTTGACAGCTTTGAAGCCCCACCACTCCCCCTCACCTTTCTGCCCCACGTCCGGACAAGCTCACCAGAAAGCCCAGGTGCTCTCTCCTTTGGCACCAGCAGGAAGTTGAAAGCATGCAAACCCCAACCCATGAAAAGCTCTCTCCCTCTAAACACCATGGAACCCTAAGCCCACTCTTTCAAGATATTTTAGACTTGCTTGGGAGCCTGCCTTCTCCCCAGAGAGGCTCATTACATGAATAATAATCTTTTCATGCCCTTTTGGTGCGTGTGTGACATCATCAGTCCTGAGATCCAAATTTTGGATGGGGCAGGGGAATCCATTTTGCATCTGCAGGCAGACCACAATAGGGGAAGAATGGAGTCAAATCCCAGTCTGGCATGTGCCAAACAAATATGCACCTTAACAGAACCTTAAAGCCTTGTCTCAACCATACTTAATGTGTTTATTGGTTCTTTTTAATTACCTGGGTGATACAAACTTACAAAATTTCGTACTCTGTTGTATCATATACGGTACAAAGGAAAAGGGCCTCCCTCACCCCACCATCAAATCCCACTCCCCAGTGGCTACTATTACTATTTGTTGTGCACCCTTTCATGTTTTTCTTTGCTCATATGAACATGCGGATATAAAAAAAATATGTTGCTACTTTTATTAAAATTGGATGATTCCATACATAATGTTCTACAACTTGATATTTTCATTTATTAAAATATTGTGGACAATTTACCTCTTCCCAATTTTGCCCAAGGTAGACCTCCCCAGGAATAACGTAACGTAAGGCACTCCCATAGCTAATACAGCCCCCCTTGCAAAAGAGCCCTCCGAAATTATATGCATACACTTTAACCAAGGCCATCTGGAAAAATCCTCCACGTTCGTCTTTATTGTCTTACTCCACACTTCCTGAAAGCTGATCCCAGAACTGGCGCCAAGCTGACTGCATCAGAATCATTTTAGTTTTTTTAAAAAAAATACAGATTCTGGGCTCCAGCTTCAAAAAGTCTCATCCTATAAGTCTGAAGAAGGAGGTAGGACTCTATAAAATATAACAAAGTGATTCTGATGATCAGCCATGACTGAAGACAATAGAACCATCAATGTTTCCTGGAGAGCCAATTAGCAGGAACAGTAGTGGAAGATGAGCTTCTGGTCAACCTGGCAAGTCAGTTCACTTACAATACCCCATCCTTTTACGGTGGTGTGTAGTATTCCACCACGTGAATGTACCATGCCTTATTTAACTTATTCCCTATTGATGACAAGTTAAATTGATTCCAAACTTTCTATCGTACAAGCAACACTATAATAAACATCCGTGTGTGTGTGTGTAAAGACAGAGAGAGCGAGAGAGTTTCTATAGGATGGCTTCCTAAAAATAGAATTTCTGGTTCAAAGGGCATATGCTTTTTAATTTTCGAAACACACTACCTAGGCTCCTCTCTTGCTGCATCATACATTATCAAAGGATTAAGTATTTTGTTTCACCTCTCCAAAGGATTCTATTAACTATAGCTATTAACTATAAATAATGCCACTCTGAAGTCAATGGAAGGTACAATTATCCTAGAATTTTACTAACCTGAATTCTCCTTTGATATGTCACTAAAACTCATGTTATTTTTGAAATAACAAAAAATCTAAAGCCTGTATAATTTTTATACTTAAAATACTATGTACCTTTACTACTCATCTGTTTCAAGAAAATACTAAAATAACAGCCATTTGGGGGGACTGACTTTGTGCCAAGTACATTACATGTATTAGCTCATTTAACTCTATTTAAAAATAGGGAACTAAGGCCAAAATCAGGTGCTTATGACCATAGGGCTAATAAATATTAGAAGTGGGATTTGAACCCAAGCCCAGGCATGTAATATTAAAATTTAACTTTCCTATTTGATTGTGATAGAGCAATGTGAATGGAAGTTTGAGTATATTACAAGACTTATAGAAAGGCATTACTATTGCCTCTTAACTCTTCAAGCTATTGTGTTCATATAGAATATATTCTGAACCCCTAACTCCCACCTCATCTACCTGGCAATATTGTTGCAAGTATGCTTTTCTCAGCTTTGGCAGAGTCTCCATGCAGCTTGAAAAGATGAACTATCGTATAAAGAAGAAAAATGACTGTTTAGGCAGACCCATCTATGACCACATCCATCTATGACAGAGGTTGGGAGAAGGGTTAACATTTGAACAAGCTACATATTTTCTTCTTAGCAAGAAAAAAAGGGTCATTGAGATATGTCTTAGTTGAGTATGCATATAAACAGCAATTTGGAACTGATTGTTCTTTGTCTATTAAAAATTCCTTCACGGGGCCTGCCCAGTGGTGTAGTGGTTCAGTTTGCATCCTCTGCTTCAGCAGCCCCGGGGGTCATGAGTTCGGATCCTGGGGGTGGACCCAGCACTGCTCATCAAGCCATGCTGTGGAGGATTCCTACATACAAAATAGAGGAAGATTAGCACAGATGTTAGCCCAGGGACAATCTTCCTCACCAAAAAAAAATTCCTTCATTCTTCAACAATAACTCAACAAATATTTATTGAGCTCCTACTGTGTGTGTTGGAGGCACTGTTACAGATGTTGGAGATAGCAGCATTGAATAAAGCACATACACACACACACACACACACACACATACACACGTCCTCCAGGACCTTACATTCTAATAAGGGGAGACAACATAAACAAAATAAGTTAACAAGATAGTATACTTATTTGTTGAAAAGTGTGAGAAAAACAAAGGTGGCTGGGCATTTCCAAAGTGGAGTACATCATCACTGGAAAAAGAGTGAAAAATCATATATGCCTTCAATACATAGTCTCTAACTGAATTAATATCTAAAAATAAGCTATAAGCTTATAAAGGAAAAAGATCATTTGTTCACATGGATCTCTCAAAGTCTCTGTATCAGATAAGGAAAATCAAACCTTCTTACTGAAAGATCAATACTTTCGTTACATTTCATGAAGTTCAGTGACAGAGTAGTACACTTCATCCAGCCTTTGGGGAAAAAACTACTATTCTAAGATCATGCTAGGAGAACACTAGTTCCTAAGAAGGAAGCAAACTTCCCAGCCGCCATGCTTGGTGCTGGATCTTACCCTCTGTCCTCCACTCCTCAGCTCCCTGCTGCGGGGCCCACCCTCTCCCCTCCTCAGCAGACCAGACCATCATGTTAATAAGAGTTGATTTGTAAATAGCGTCTCCCTCAGCCCATCTCACCCCCCTTTGGCCAGGCTCCTACTTTTCTGCTCAATGGCACAGATGCGGCTTTGAGCTGACTGGGACCAGGCAGCTATTAGCAGCAAATCCAGTGAAGGAAATTAATGAAGGGGACAACTAATAAAAGACAGCTCAGGACAGCCGGACTAACTTGCTCCGAGCAGTAATTAACTTTTTTTTCTTTTTTCTTTTTTTTTTTTTTTGCTCATGAAGGTAAATATGCCATCGGCACTGGTCCAGTCTAACTCTTCTTTATTAAAAAGGAGAGAGTAGAGCTACTATTCATGGAGAGCTGAGACTTAATCTGTTTTCCCCCCAAGAAGAACAATTTTAAATTACTTGTGTGATGTTTATAGATCCATGATACCCAATCAAGAGACACCTTTAAAGATGAAGGAGAAAGGAGGCAGATGAAGGAATATAAGTCTCTGAATAAACAAAACAGTCATCCTCTGCCAGGAAGCAGCTGAAAAAGGAGAAATCTTTCTTAAAGGTTTGCTTTTCTCCCCCACCTAAAACGATTGGCTTCTGTGCAGTGCAAGGGCTGAACTGAAACAAGATCGGATTCAGGGTGCGTGACAAGTGTTAGATGTCAGTGGTAAATATCAGCCTAGCTTGAGGGGCATGTCACTTGCCTTCTTCAAGCTTCCAGTTTTCATTTTAAAGACACGCTTATAAAAGGCAACTTACAATTTGGTTTCTCCATGTATCTTTTGAAAATCAACACGGCTCTTTTAAAAATAAATCTTTCTGAAAATATATCAAGATAAAATTGTTAGGTTTTGTCCAAAAGTGTTGCTAAAAGCAAACCTATTATATTTCATAAAAACATTGAAAATCAGAGCTAGGAGAGACTTTGGAAATATCTAGTCTGACCTTAGGCCTCTCACGCTAAGAGACTTTCTCGTGGTCATACAGCCACTCAGTAACCAAAAGGACTCTCACCACGAAGTCAGCCTCTTGACTCAAGCCAGTACTCTGGCTTCACCAAAATGAAAACGCTTGATCACATACTCTATGTTAATAAACTAATGATAGCACTTCAGTTAAATGTGTAGTTTAACCAGACTGTCCCCTTACAGGTTTGGGTACAACAGGATCAAATGACATTGTCATGGTGGGTTTTATCCGTGGTGACCCAGGAATCAATCTGCTCTTCAAACTGGCCTCCAGAGCTTATCAGACCACCTCGAGCGCATTCTGGATAGATTGGGGCAAAAACATAATTACCTGCAGGCTCTCTCAAGAATAGATTGCTTCATTCAAGAGGGACAAGTATCGAGATAAGGGGTACCCTCCTGCAAATTTGCCCTCCATCAGTCAATAACACTATACAAAGAAGAGTACAGCTCCATATTATTAACTATTTCCTGCAAGATAGCAGAAAGGCTAGGTGTGGTGAATGATAAAACAATGCATGCTTACTTCTACGTAGGCAGGGTGGAGAAACAAAAAAGTTTATTAAAATGAGATAGAGGAAAATGGGCGCAGGGAAACTACACGCTTTAAAAATAAAAAGGGCTTTTATTATATAAGGTGTATAAAGCAGTCAAACTCATAGAAACAGAAAGAGCAGTGGTTCCCAGAGGCTGTGGGGGAGGGGAAACGGGAGTTGTTGTCTGATGTGTATAGAGTTTCAGTTTTGCAAGATGAAAACGTTCTGGAGATCCGTTGTACAACAATGTGAATATACTTAACACTGCTGAACTGCACACTTAAAAACGGTTAAGACAATTTTTTTTTCTTGAGGAAGATTAGCCCTGAGCTAACATCTGCTGCCAATCCTCCTCTTTTTGCTGGGGAAGACTGGCCCTGAGCTAACATCCATGCCCATCTTCCTCTACTTTATATGTGGCACGCCTACCACAGCATGGCTTGCCAAGCGGTGCCATGTCCGCACCCGGAATCCGAATCAGCGAAAGTTGGGCCGCCGAAGCAGAACGTGCGCACTTAACTGCTGCGCCACTGGGCTGGCCCTGACAATTTTTAAAAATTGCTTTGAGGATAGCTATAGACTTCGCAGTATTAAAGCTTTCTTGCATGGCCAAAAATAAAAATGGCTTTTACAATACAATCTTCAAACTCTTCAGAGGTAAGCCACCAAGTTTCGGTCAAGAAGACATTTTTTTTTTTTTTTTTTTTGCTATAAATAAGTTATACAATCCTCAAATAAATATACATCTATATTAATCAGAATAGGCTGCAATGATGCAATAACAACCACTGAGTCTTAGTGGCTTTTAATTCATACGTTTTTTTCTCCCTCATGCAACATAGACTGTGAGCTTAGGTGACTCAGTAGGACCATTGCTGTTTGTATGGTCACTCAGAAGCCCAACCAGCTTTAATATTTTGGCCTCACCATCTTAAGACAAGAAGAAGATAGACAGCAGATGGGGCCCTACCCAATTGTAAGGGGACTGAGCATGCCAAGAATGGTTATAACATCAGATATTGGTGGCATCTAGGGACATCCTCCTCAATGTCCAGCAGAAGGGCTTTGTCAGATGGAATGAAATGAAATAACAGGCTTTGAATAAGAGTTGCAGTGTTGTGTAAGGATAGTACCAAAGAAATTATGTTTGCTGGAACACGCAGGAATACTGTCTAGTGGATATGGGAGGCACCGTCCAGACAAGAAATAGTTCTACTCAATGATACAATGCTGAAGCACAACAGCTGATGACCGAGTGTTACAGGTTCGGTGCTACACAGTGAGGAGACTGTGTGGTGTCCTCGTAACTGCCTTGCTGAAGACCACTTTGAGACTCCTAATCCCTTCAAATACACTAACAAAATTTCTAAAATTCGAAAGTGTGCCATGAATACAAAAAGGTTGAGAAGTCTAATGTTTATGAATGCTTTCCTTCTAGTCCCTTATCAAAGATGTCGTAACATCACTTATTTAGCTGTGGTAGGAAAAGGGAGCTATTGAAGAAAATTGAACTTTGGTCTCTTCCAGATGAAAAGATACAGAAATAGCAGTTATCTGGAGAGCTCTGACCAGAAGCTGCCACCATAAGGATTTGCTCCAGCCTGCTTTGTAATGGATTATTGGCATTACCATCATATACATGTTGTCATGGAAGACAGGAGTGTCCAAGAGATCAGAGGGACAGGAAGGTGAGGTGTGTCCCACTGATGAGTGCCTTCACCTTCTGTAGGTTAGACCATTTTGCTCTGAAAAAACTCTAGGAAGTGCAGAAAACTCTCCCCAGTGTAGGAGAGAAGAAGAGTCTAAGATTCCAAAACAGTTTCATTCAAGTAGAACTGAAACCCTTTTTAAATTACTTGCTCACAGAAAAATAAAACTCGTTTTCCACTACAGTCTGATACTTCCCAGACTGAGATGTTGTCAGATGGGCTGTCCTAGGTCCACTGAAAATGGCACGAGTTTCCTTTGCAGAGGCCAAGGAGCGTTCCACTGGAAAGGCCTGTCTGTGCACACGGCTGCTGTCATGCAGACATGGTGAAATTATTTCCATCTAATTTATGGAAAACACTGGACTTGAACTCAGAACTTTTGATTTGCTTTACTGCTCTCCCAGCAAATTATGTTTTCTTATCTATTTCCAAGCTGCTGCCACAGCAATTCTAAGAGCTAAGGAAAATATTATTAGCTTAGCTAGGTTTGATTCAAAAAAATATTTTTCATCATATTTTAGGTACCATGATATGAAAGAAGTATTAATGCATTAACACAACACTTTCCTAAAGTTTATGGTTAGACTTTCCTCCATATATTTTCAAAGGCATGTTCAAAGTTTACTTCATTTGATTTCTTTTCCAAAATTATCTGGAAAGTAAGGCAAGAAAATAAATTAAGTATATCCTCCCATTGAATCAATTTTCTTGTATTTGTTTGCATGTGGTTGTTTCCGTAGATGTAAAAGGTTGAAAAAACACAAAATCAAATTAAAGTTATCCCAGAATCCCTCATTTTTTAATTATTTCAATGCAAAGCAAGATTTATGTATTGCAGAAAGAAAGCAATGGCAAGCCCTTGGGGTTACTCTTTTGTCACCCTGGCACTAGTTCGGCTTCTTTCTGCTATGCTTATACCAAGGAGGCAATAAACCCCCTCGAGAGTCATAGAGTTGCCCCGGGAGCCCTGACAGTGTAGAGGGGCTTTTATGCCAAAATACAATGCACAAAGGGATCATAAACACATTTGAAAAGGAAGATGACCTCTTTGTCACAAGGAATTAGGCTTTATTGCAAGCTGCTGCCATGGAAACCAGCCCCCAGTTCTCTCTGCTTATTTTGAAGGTGCCTATTTCCATTTTACATGGACTTCAGCACTATCACAAATTGTTGCTGGATCAAATAAACTAGGTGAAAGGTTTTGGTTCTTTGCTCCATTGTTTAATGCGCGCAGGTATGCCTCCAGGTACTGGAGTGAAGAGAACAAAGAGAAGGTGATGATGGAATCGTTAGAAAGGAAGGAGAAAGGAAGAGAACACTGGTGACACAGTCGGCTCTACAATTCGAGAAGATCAGGAAGATACACACACGTTGTTGAATCTTTGAAAGGCCAGCTTCAGTCCAAACAGCCTCTCTTGGAGATGTGTCCTTTGAAATAATTTTAACTTTTATAACTTTAACTTTTGCCTCATGATTTCCTACATCCCTGGAATTCAGTGTCTACTAAGTAACGTGAATCTAAAGCGCGGCCCGCAAAGTCCAACCCCAATTGGAAAGCACGCTTCCACTGGGAGGAATCTGGGATCCCAAGTCCTTTTATAAGAAATAGGACTTTTGTGACAAACTTGACGTGAAGAAAACCTAATGCTTACGCAGTTACAGCCTTGAAAAGCAAAAGGAAAAGATAAGTAAAAAGGGAATTGATAATGAGCTGATCACTGTTGAAGCTCTCTGATCCAAAAGCTGGTGGCACACCTGAAGAATGGCCGGGGGTCAGCTCGGCGAGATGCGGGGGCAAGGGAGCGGGAGAAGGAACGCGGCTCTGGACCGGCAGGTGCTTCTCCCATCCTCCTCCTTTCCCGCCGGCATCTCCCCGCCTCCAGCCCTCCGGGATCCCTGCGTCTCTCCCGCAAGGGAGGTCTACCCAGCTGGAGCACGGAGCAGGCGCCTGTCGGGGTCCTCAGGAAGCCCCGGCCTTTCACGTGTCGTTCATAGTCAATAATCCAAGTTGACTTTCCCCTCTTCGCGCTTGAGTGGCTGGAGACGCCCAGTGCGAGTGAGAGCAGACAGGAGCACTCCCACCGCCCTCCCTCCTCCCGCCACCCTGGCACCCGGAGAAAAAAAAGTCGTTTGTTGTAGCGCACACACCATCAGGATTCTTTCCCACTCCATCCTCCCGACTCACGCCACCTTGCAGGGAAATAATAGCTCCGGCCACACTGGCTTTCCCCTTCTGCTTTCCGGATGACTGAATTTCTTTGCTCCTCTCTCGTATCGGGAACCTTCTGAAACTGCCCCCAGGATGCGTTCCCAAAGACCCCCCCCCCGCACCCGGATTCCACTCGGGGACCAAAGAGTAGCTCACTTAGGCGTCCTCTTCCATAAGACGAACCCATCCAGGCTAGATAAACAAAACGGGGAAAAGAAAAACGAGGTGCGGAGGGGCGGGGGGCCCGAAGAGGACCACTCCTGCAGCCCTCGCCCCCTCCCGGGCCGGGCGGACCCCTGCCGGGGCCCACTGCGAGCCACGTGGGGAGGCCTCGAGGGAGGCGCAGCGCCCCCCCCCCCCCCGGGGGCTTTGGAAGAGAAACTGCCGTGAACAATGAGTCCTGAAGGACAGGGAGAGGTGGAGCGGGGTGAGAACCTCGTCTTTCACCCCCTCCCTCCTTTTTTGGGACATTCCTTAAGTTTAATCATTAAAAGTGGATCCTTAAAAAAAGGAGGCAGCAGCTTAACGCCGCCGTTTCGGACAATCTGCCCCACACTATCCGCGAAGTGAAAGATCTGGTTAGAGCTTTGTTGCTTCGCTACCAATAGCGGACTTGGGGACACCAAGCCTCCGATTTCTGGCCACATCAAAGCAGTGATTATGCAAATACCCATTTTTTTTAGGAATAAAATGGAGGGGAATTATTTATCACACAATGAGCCCCCTGCCAGGGCGGGAAACAATAGATCAGACCAGATAGCCCTTCTAGCCCCGGGCTGGGGGAGCGGGAGGGGCTGAGGAGCCCTCACGTTTTATTGGTCTAACCTAATTTCACTAATTCTCTTTTCACACATTTTCTTTTGCGGATTCGAAGGCCGGGACTTTCACGCTCCCGGGAGCGCCCTGCATTGGCGCGATTCAGGGACTGCCCGCTTTATTTAATTAATACATTCAAAGCTCGCCTGGAGCCCGGGGCGGGGGGAGGGTGGGATGAGGAGGAGGCGCTTTTAACGCGTTCCAGGTGTCGGTGCCCAGAGTCACAACCTGCCCAAGGCTGTGCGATGCAGGGGGTGCCCCCGGCGGGAGGCAGCCCGGAGCCCCTGCGCCCCGGACCTCAGCGTGGCGCGGCTGGAGCGGGCCTTGGGCCTGGATGCCCTGCACGGATAATGGGCTCAATCCCGGCCTTCCCATGCCCTCGCCCTCGCCACCCATCTCCTGCCCCGACTCGGCTGGGCCGGGGCCGGGCGCGCGGCGCGCCCCGCGGTCGGCAGCCCGCCTCTCTGCTGCCCGCCGCTTGTTGACCCTCAAATGGACTTCTTTAAAATCTGGAGAGGGGAAAAGAAGCCTTAGCAAGGCCTGGGCAGTGCAGAACCAATGTATACAACCAGCGCCCGGGCCCTGGCGGCGCCGAGGCCGCGTCTCTAACCAGGACAGGACCCACCTGCGCACCTTTCCAGCGCTGGAAAGATCTAGAAACTCTGGCGCTGGGAAGTGTCATGGGAAGAACATCTCCAGGGCCTTGTTTGAAACTTTTTCATCAGAGAGCTGCCAGAAACCGAGTGGCTTGGCTCAGTCGCGCACGAGCCGGCTTGGTGCAGACAGCCCGGCCCCTCCCCGCGCGGGCACTGGGTGGGAAGGGAAGCGGATGAAGACGAAGAGCGACTGTCGCCCCCCCTGCAGAAGCTGTGGCCTCGCCCTGTAGTTTTCATTATGGCGGGGGAGGGAAGAGGACGACAGGGCCCCGGCCCACAGGCTGTGGAGGTTGCCGTGGGGTGGGGAGGACAATTCCCAGCGCGAAGTCAGGCAGAAAAAACATTCTTAACCGCTTAAAGAGATAAGATGCCATAAAAAATAATTGCGTCAATTTAGTGTAAAATAAGGTCTGCTGTAGATGGAGTCGGCAAAGCCTGAGTGTAGATCACAGATGATAGACGGAATTCCTGCCATGTATGACGTGGTGCTGATGTGTAGGGGGACCTACCAGCGCCTGCCCAGAGACCGGGAGAAACTGTAGGGGTGGCTGCGAGATTTAGCTAGGTTGTGGGTTAAGTCGTTAGCTGTATACCCTTACTCAAAGCTGTGATCATTGGACCATCTCCACATCCATGCCTAACTAGGCCATTAGGGTCACCTGTTTACGCGATCGCCTCACCAAATGAGGAGGTTTCCCGTAGTCTTGGAAGAGCACCTGAGGGTTTGCCTCCACAGACCTGTGCCGTGGACTGCGACTTCGCAAGTTTCCCAAAGAAGAGCCGTATATCATCAGCATCGCCATCACTAGAAGAAAGTGGTATTTCTCCTATATTCACATTTATGTTTCTAGTGTTTAAAAAAGCCAAGCCAGCAAGCAAAGCAATTGTAGCATGAGAGTTTTAAAACACTTTGGTTTGAGAAGTGAAATCCATGCCCCCCTCCAAAGGGCTTAGACCTAGGACGTGGTCAAGCTTCACTTGGTCGTCTTCACCCAAGGCCAGTCAGATGTCACTCATTTCTGCCTTGGAGATTGAGGTGCAAGTTAGAGTTATGTATCTTGAAGATTAGGAAACCATTTTCACTTTTTCTTTGAAGTTCTATGTAATTATTTTGACAAAATTGGAAAGCTGAGCTATTTCTTTCAGATACTATTTTATTCCAGCTCCCTCTGAATATTTTTTTCCTCTGGGATTGTGCTTTTCAAACAACAAACTTGTTAGAATAGCTGATACAAAATCAGCTTCCAATGATGAATTTATGAGCCCTCAGTGACATCACACATGTTAGAGCTGGAAGGGGCCCTTAGTGATGACTATCCAATCTGGTCAGTTTAAGGGAGTAAGAAGTTCAAAGAAGCATAAGAACCAAATTTCTACACACTCCAAGAAATTTCAACTTCATTATTTTCTAAAATCAGGGTTTCTGAACTTTGGAGCTTATCGCAACTTAATTATCATTAAAATCTCCCTCTCTTTTTTTTATACTAATCTTATTTGCTGAGAAATTGATTTCTTAAAAACCAAGTTTGGTTTGTATTGAGGGTTACACTCTTATGTCAGTGTTTGTGTCTCAGGTATGATTCTGCTTCTTGTGATTTCTTTGACCTTATGTGTCAGTGAAATTCTACACATAGATGTTGGTGAAAAGTACAAGGACTCTATTCAATCTGATAGAGGGATAATTTCAGAAAAACACAACTCATTTTTCTAAAACCATATAAGTAGGAAAAAGTTTTAATACAACATACAAAAGTTATGAAAATTAGATATTTTATTTATAGTTTAATCACAAGAGCAATTTTCTTGTTCTCCAAGACGTAAATACATACTAGAATAAACTCTGTGGAATATACAAAAAATACATATTTTTCCCATGAAATTTTCTTTATAATAAATAGAAAGGAACACGTGTGTGGCTGATCCCAATAATGCTCCGTGTCTGCTTAGGTTCTCAGTCTGTTGATTTATTTTTAGTCCCTTGAAAGAATGGGGAAGTTCCTTCTCCCCTAAAAGGTCGAGATAAATAATGCATGAAGCAATCCTCCCTCCTGATTTTTCCCTTTTCCTCCACATTTTTCCTTTTGATAGAGAGTTCAGCCTAAATTTCCACGCTTGCATTCAGTCATTACAAAGCCTACAAATTATACAATGACTTCTAACCTGGTCCTCTAACAAAACAACTTTTTCCCCTTATAAATCATAAGAGACAGATGGCAAAATGGAGAAGAAAAAGGAAAGAGAAGGACGGGACAATAGGCATTGTGACGAATCTGGGAAACAGAACAAAGTGCACATCAGAGGCAAGTTTGGTTTGACAGGTGAAATTCCCACAGCCCGCAGACAGCAATGGGAAGAAAGCAGATGCCAGCCATTGCAAATCTGTGGATAATATTATTACCGATAAAATCATTCAGATGCTAAGATAACATTTCTTTCTACTCGACATTAACATCTCTATGTAGAAGCAAAGTTGGAGAGATCACAGGAACCAGTTGCATTCCCCCTGGGAGATTCACACGAACTGCTCCGAGTCCTCTGGCGTTACAGAGAGAGGCGAGGAACGTCAGGCCCCTCTGCAAACTCTTCAGACATGCCACCTTCATCTCTTCCCAGCATCCTTTTAGCCGTAAGAAGCGCCCCCCAAACTCCACCATCCTCTTTGACAATAAGCTCCATCACGCCTTCAATAAATTAGAGCCCGTCTGAAGGAAGGAAACCCTTAGCCAAGGAAGGCAACAACCGAGGAATCAGAACGGCTACATCTGCTCTGTGAAGTGAGATGGTTTCCAGGGCGTGGAAAGTGGGGGCAGGAGAGGGGTGGGTGGAAGGAGGGCTGGGTCGGGGACAGGAAAGGAAACCCACTAAGGCCTGGCCCGGGTAGCAGAGATGGCGGCTTTAGATACAGTCCCGGACTATGGGGAGGTGAGGTGCGTAGCGGTGCTTGTCGGGAGGCGGGGGCTGCCAAAAGTCCATCTCGGAACCCGCGGGGCTGGCGGGAGATAAAGTGCAGCTGTAGGGGGAGGTGGAGTTGGAGGACGCGGAGGAGGACGGCGCGGGGCTGTTGGTGCAGCTCCACGTGGAGGCAGGTGACGGGCTGTCTCCGCTGCTGCTCACTGCGGCGCTCGCCCCTCCCGGGCTCAGCAACACGGCCTCGGAGAAGAGCGCCCCCGGCAGGCCTGCGCCGGCGCCCCCGCAGTGGTCGGCCAGGCGCAGGGTCTCGGTGAGCGCCCAGATGTAGTTGTGGGCGAAGCGCAGGGTCTCTATCTTGGTGAGCTTGGCGTCCTCGGGGAAGGTGGGGAGCACCTCCCGCAGCGCGTCCAGCGCCGCGTTGAGGTTGTGCATGCGGTTGCGCTCGCGGTTGTTGGCCTTCAGCCTCCGCGTCTTCTTGATGCGCTGCACGGTCTCGGCCGTCTTGGCGCCGCGGGAGACGGCCCGCGCCCTGGAGGGGCGCCGCTTGCACTCGTGCACCAGACCCAGCAGCCGCGCGGGCCGGCAGCCCTCGGCTCCGGCGGGCGAGCCGCCCCGCGCCCGGGGCCCGGCCTCCGCCCCTCGCTGCCGCCGCGCGCCGCCCGCAGCGCCGCGCTCCTCCTCCTCCTCCTCGTCGGCGCTGGACGACAGCGGGGTCAGGGCCGCCGAGGCTGGGGAGGCCGAGCCGAGCAGCACCAGCACGTCCTCCTCCTCCTTCAACTCCAAGGTCTCGGATTTGACGAACATCCTACCGAAGAAGCAGGGAGGGAGAAAGAACCAAACGAGGTGTCAGTATAGACGCAGAGGCGCCTTGTTGGTGTCACCGGGACGTTCTCCCGAAGGCGCCCGAAAGGACTGGCTCGGAACCTCGCCAAGGAAGAACAGTTAGGAAGGAACCCCCACCCCTGCTCTCCGAGCTCAGGAGCGCCCCCGGCTGTGGCTGTGACCCCGCTGCCAGCCAGCCGGGTCCCGCACTCTGCGCGCCGCCCTGGCGGCTGTGTTCCCGCCCGGGAAGGGACTGCGGCCCGGTGACAAAGATTCTGCGCGAGCCAAGGGCGATCGGAGGTGTTGGGACAGAGTGCGGGAAACACCCTTCCAGGTTGGCAGCCGCAGCCGGGAACTTACTTAGTTCGCGCTCTCAGTGCGCCTCGGCGTCGCTGCTGCTGGGGCGAGCGCGGCGCTTCTGCGCGCAGCCGGGGGCGCCGCGCAGCCTCCTTCTCCCCGCCGGGCAGCAGCGGGCCTGGCGCTACTGCGGCGCGGCGCCGCGGGGGCCCTCCGACCCGCGAGTCTGCCAAGAGCCCCGGCGGCCACGGCGACCCGCCTGGGTCTCGTGTGTTGTGGTGGTGGTGCGTGTCTGTCTGTCAGTCAGTCCCAGGCCGTGCGGCTCCTGGCACGCGACTCCCGGGCACTCCAGTTAAAGCGAAGCTGCTTGTGGTTCAGTGGCTGCGTGTCTGGCACACGACTCTCCTTAAAACCCCTTATATACCACCAAGAAAACAATCAGCTCTGCCCCCGGGGCCCCCAGCTCCCCCCACCCCCGGCTGCCGCCTCCTCCTCCCCCCTGTGCCGCTCCCCTTCTCCCCCGCTTTTCCCTCCCCCGGCTTACTCTTTTCATTGCATTATCATCATTCATTTCTTTCTCTTTCTTCACCCACGTCCCCCCTCCCCTGGCCCTGCCATCCATCCTCCTCCCATCGCCCCCGCCTCTCTTTCCCCCCTTTATCTAATCAGCATAAAATGGTTCTAAAGCTCCTGTTGGAGCTCGAGGCTGCGGTCGCAGCGGCAGAAGCCCTGGCGGCGGCATCGGCTCAAGCTGCGGCTGTTGTCGCCGCCGCTGCCCATTGTGATTGGTGGCTCGCGCTCGGCTGGAGCGTGCCGCTAATTTATTAATGAATGGAGGTCTCGAGGCGCAGCTGGCCAATCAGGGCGCCCCGGACTCCGGGAGGCCTGCGAGCCACGCGCACCGGAGCCCGCTCCCTTTCAGCGGCTCATTAGGGGCCGGGGCGCTGGGGGCGGGTGGGGAGACCGAGGCGACCGCCCCCGCCCCCGTCCTTGCGGCCGCACCCCACCCCGCCCGGCGCGCGCGCATGCACTGCACCCGGCGCTGCCGGTCCCCCTCGCTCCCGGACGTCGGGATCCGAGGAATTAGTTAATGGGGGTCAGCATCCCGGGGACAGCAGACCTCTGGTGCTGCCGGGCGTCTCTTGGCAAAGCCTCTTAGGAGCTGTCTCAAATAGTAAACGATTTTAAAACGCTTTCATTCGGTTAAGGGAGGACTGGGGTGTGGGTGCGGAGCGGTGGGTACACCCTGGGCAAGCGTGTTTGGGTTCGAGGGAGACTAACGGGAGAGGGTGAAGGGAGAGGACGTTGGCGGATTCACAGAGGCGTCTCTTGGACGAGGAGATGGGGTGAGGGCAGTTGAAGGGCCTTTAGAGGCTGTGAGAATAAAAGCACTCACATGTTAGAGTTGAAAGGGACCTCCTCAATTTACCTGTGATAAACTGAGGCCCCGGGCACTGACACTGGTGGTATTTTCCCCGGGTTAACCCCAGTTTACGGCAGAGCGTGGTAGGCAGGGACTTCCCGCGTGGGCGGCGGCGAGCAAAGCAGGAGCAGCGGGCGACTTGCAGCTCCGGTGAGTGAAGGAGCTGTGCTGACATTTCCGTGACCTCTGCTCCGCGCTGGGCGGCGTTGTAGGGACATGCTGCCGGTCCTCCCGGTTCTCCGGCTTTTCAATAGGAAAAAAGCTGAAGGGCTACCGGACTTGAGAGGAAACTTGTTCTGAACTGCACGTCCGCCCTCCCTCTCTCCTCCCCACGCTCACGCCCACCGTCTTCTCGACGTGGCTGACTTTCCCCAAAGATGGAACCAGAGCCCCCAGAAGTATGTGCTGGGCCGAGAGTTAGACCGTGCGTGAGTAGTGGGGATGGATCTGAACTCCAGCAGACTGGAGAGGGTCCCTTGAGATCCTGTTTGCAAATTAAGTTTAAGCAAGGCGCAAGTGGAATATTAGGAGTTGAAAGAGAAAAAGAACATTGTGTGCAGCTCTCTGTCTCATCCGGTTTGTAGGAATTGGAAACAAGTTGTATTTCAGAGAAGAGGACGACGAAAGTGGTTGTTAGTGTTCTGGCATGGCTTTAATGTTTTCTGCAGAGAGGTAACGTGCAGGATCGCAAGGCACAAAGTAAAGAAAATGGAAATTAAACCCTGTGAGACTGTCACCCGCCTCTGCTCTCCAACCTCCAGACTTTCCTCCACGATTTTCACTTTGCTACTTGATATTTGTGTTTTGCATCTCCTCCCCTTTTAAAATAAATTCGCTAAATTTAAAAGCATTATTTCCCCAGTTCCCTCCTCAATCCTCTCAGAACAGCTTGATTTCATTTGTTAGTGGTGCAGAAATTTCAAAAGAAAGAAGAGACAGTCTCTCTGGAATGCAGCATCTGCCTTGCTCCCACTTCTTTGGGTCTCTGTCTCTGTGTCATGAACCTGCAGAATCAGAAATTAATACAAGAGTTTGCTCAGTAGTGACAGACACCAGAACTGCTTTCCTTGGTTGCATGGACCCATTAGCATTATTTTATAGGTGGTGGCCACTGATACAAACAAACAAGTAAATACTCTTCACGATCCCCTAAAAGAAAACCCTCCAAGGCCTTGGCTAGCCTGGTACAGACTGAGGAACATGTGGGAGTGGATGCAGGATTTTTGTGTTAATTTGAATGAAACAGAGGATGAGAAGACTGGGTTCTGAGGAAAGGATCAAAGACTGCTAAAAATAAGTACTGGACTGATGGCAGGAGCCGTGGGGTATCAGTCTTTAGATAACTACATCTCACTGCAGGAGGAGCCTGCAAAGAAAGACAGGCCAATAGATTAGTGTAATAGAAAACAAAGGAGGGTTTCTGTTAGCATCAGCACAGACTGACCTCTTCGGACAGGTGGTTTCAAAATTTTGGTTTGGCTAGGAAGTGCCGGCTTGATTTGATGATAAAATATATTTGGAGGAGGAACAGAATTGGAATCCAGTTAAGTCGAGGCTTAAAGGAAAACCTGATGAGCTTTGTATAACCCTGAACAAACACCAAGATCAAGCTGGGGCTAATGCTCAGTGCTCGTCAAACACACAATGGATTTCTTTAGTTGATTGTTAACAGTATTTGGGCCTCTGACTCCCCAGTTTTTATGTTCTCCCAAGATTTTATGTTTTTATGATGCATTGAAAGGGTACACACTTTCCTTTGTCAAAACCCAGACCTTCTAGGCTGCCTGTGAGTGAGGATTTAATAATGCGTATTTAAGTGTATCCTGTGCAGATATTTAGTAATGGTAAAATATTATCAGGGTAAATTGCACATTCCTGATTCCAGAAATTTCCTTCAAAAGGAAAAAGTATGCCAAGAAACTTAAGGTTGTGAACACATTCTAACATTGACACGTCAATCTCTATGTAAATATAAAGATATCATGGAGTTTATAGAATTTTATTTTTAAAATAAGGGCTTCTTGGAGTGTATGCTAGATTACTGTGCAAAGTACAGGCATTTAAAAAAACCACCCTCTCTGTCATCTTGGAATTCTGGAATTTTGGTTGTGTGTATTGAAGCGTCACTCTTGATAGCAGAACGCTTCTGGAAATATTTCTCACCATGAAGAGTATTACCTCAAAAAAGAAACAACCCTAAGAACAAAATAACAACGCTGGTGTGATCCAGAAACCAACCGTTCACGGCCAGTTGCAGAAATCTGTTTGTTCAGCATTTTGCTCGGTTTTGCTGAAAGAAAGCAATTTCGATTTGTACTCAGATTTGCAAAGACGTGACCAACACCAAATATCCTTAGCTGGAGTCTTCTGGCACTCTTTTAACTTAAATAAATTCAAGAGGCACTTGTGTGGTCTAAAAGATTGTCCAGATGAACCGGGGCTGAAATGCTGCGCGGAGGGGGAGGGCAGCGTGTGAATAGCATCAGTGAGCAGGGGACCGGGGGCCGCTGCTGTCCACCGCGTGAACTGTCCCAAAGGGTCAAACTGTTCATCTTCAGCCCCTCTTTCAGTGTGCAATCCTACTTACGAGAACAAAAGCTCAAAGCGGGCAGTTATCAAGAAATGCGAGCACAATGATTTAGACTCATCCCCAAGCCTTAGAAAGAAAGGGGCCGAGTGCGTGTGGCGAGAGGAAAGTGACGCGAGGGGAGGGGTGAAGGGGAAGAGATCCTTAGAAAGTCTTTGTTCCTCCTAAGAAGCTTGAACTTTGAGACGACCCAAAAGCCCTAAAGTTTAGGGTAGGTGTTGCTGTGGGGCCATAGGCTACATCCCATGCACACTTCGACCCCACAAGGGGCCAAAGAGGACAAATGGTCCCCGCGCCAGACTCCTGCTCCCGCAGGTGAATACGGGGTGGGGGTGGGGGTGGGGGGCGCTGTCCCCGGAGAGAACGAGAGCAAAGTTTGCCTGCCCAGCGAGCCTGTCTCCCGACTCACAGTCAACCACCCTGCCGGCTAGGGGAGGGCGCGTCTCCGCTCTGCTCAAGGGACAGGGTGACGTGCCTGCCAAGCGGGGCTTTGTAGCCTAAATCCTAATCCTCTCCGAAAGGCGGAAAGATGGCGAGGAAAAGTTAGCCAATCCCAAACATCTTTAGTTCTCCGCTGGGGGCTAGAAACCCAGTTTCCCCGAGCCGGGGAGGCCGCGGTGGGAAGGATCCGCTCTCCCCCTGCAGGGGGCTCCTCGCAAAGCCAGAGTTCGTCGTTGTGACGGTGAGCGCTGGGGGAGCTCGGAGTTTGGGGCCGTCCCCTTCGGGGAGCCCAGGAAGCCACGAGAAATAACCAAGTAAACTCACGCCCCACCTCGTACTGGAGTCCTGCACGGAATTCTCAGTCTCACCCTGGCTTTTCCCTCGGACCCTGTCCGGGGAGGATTCGGCGTCCCCCGAGTCCTGGAGAGGTCGGAGCCCGGGCGCGCGGCCGCCTCCCGCCCAGCCCCGCCCCGCCCGCTCCCGGCGGCTGGTGGCGGCGGCGGAATCAGCCAGCGGAGACGCGAGCCCGGCAGGGTCGGTCCCTGGCGCCGAGCCCCGTTCCCCCACCCTTGCCCCAAGGCCGCACAGCGCGCTTTGGTGCCGCAGACCAAACATTCGGGGACTTGAGCTTGACGCACAAGGTCGTCCTGATGGCGGCGAAGTCTGCCCGGCAGGTGCTAGGAGGCTCGGTTCCTTCCGCCGACCCTACCCTCTCCCACCCGCTCCGGGAACGCAGCGCCCCGCCCGCTTCTCTTCACCCCTGTGCCACCCGCTGCCCAAGCGCCCTTCTCCTTTCCCACGAAGGAAAGAAATCACTGCAGGAGATTTTGCCAATCCTAGCCAGCTTTCTGATTGTTTTCCTCAGGTGAGGGGAAAAGAACAGCCGGCCCGTGAATGGGGGGCTGGGGGCCCACTAGGGAGAGAAGCCCCCCGCCCACGCAACACTCTGTGCCTGCAAAAAGGGACATTGGCTATCCAGGGGAAAGTGCAAGAAAGAGAGCACTAATCGCTGAACCAGGAGACAAACACGATTACCAGCTCCGAGCCTTGAGTCAGAAAGTCTCATAGACTTTAAGATGTTAATCCCCAGCATAATCCTTCCTTTGGCGTGTAGGAATAGTGCAGCCACAAGAGTTGTTTTGTTATTTATATTGGCGTTTAATAAAACTCAGCCAGTGGTGAATGGGCTGCCCACTCTCCAATGGTAATTAATTCCCTATTTCAGTGACCCAATTGTCCTGGGACAGAGCGGTGGGCCCGTCCCGGTGCCCCGGTCCCCCTTTGTGCGGATACAAGGCCCTCGTGCTTCAACAGCTATGGAAACTCATTCTTTTGATGTCATTCAAGGAGTTTTCCTTGGGCATCTTCTAAACTTCAAGGACCCTTTTCTTTCTCCGTCTCATGAAAAGCAGTGCGAGCTTGACCACCTCTGCAGAATTTAATGATTTGGTGAAAGGGCCCTTTGGGGTTTGTATAAGGAGTTAGACGGAGAGAAAGGAAATTTGGCAGCCTGCTCCCTCGCAGGACAGTCCTGAACCTGGAAAACACAAAACTTATTGAGAGCAATGGATCCAGATCTGAAAACTGATTTTTCCTTTCTTCTCCACTAAGGAAAAAGCAAAACCCCCCAAAACACTGAATTCTCTTCTGGAAATAAAGCTATTGTTTGTTGTTGCTGATATAAGGCTGAACTTGGGGGATAAATAAGTTCCAAACTTCAGCAGAGAACATTCTTTAATCTGTACCTTTGGGGAATAGGATATCAGTTTACTACTTTCACTCATTCGTTCAACCATCCCTCCTTCCTACATTCCAAATACACTTAATGAGCACCCAGTGTATGCCGGGCCCTGTACCGACCCCCGGGAACGATGCCACGCAGGAGGCAGACATCATTCCTACCCGTGGAGAGCTTACATTCAAATAAGTAGACCAAAAAAAAAAAAGTCACATAAATCAGAAAACTGTGTGTTGCATCGACACAAAAAAACTGTAATATAATAGAGAGTGTCAGGAGAGCACGAGGCTAGGTTTTATTTTCAGAGATCCAAAGGGATACTTTAGAGCCCAAAACATTTGGGGGCGACCCTAAGAGCTGACTTATTCATTCTTTCATTCCTCCAAATATTTCTCAAGCGCCTACTGTGTGCCAGGCGCCGTGCGGGGCGCGGAGTGCGCCCCGCCGGCGAGCAGACGGCCGCGGCCTGGACGGCCGGTCCCGCGGGTGATGCTGCGCTGGCGGACGCCGCGGGGTCGGGACTCCAGGCCGGGAGGGGGCGGCCGCGGCGCGCGGGCAGCGCTCCCAGCACAAGTAGCTCTTCTATGTCTTTATACGCACTTCCAAAAAAACTTCGCAAGTCACAGAAACAATTCAGAATTCAACTAAGAAAATACAGAGTGAACCATATGGCCTGGGTGGCTCGAGTCGGCTGCATTTTCCTCTAGACAAAGAAGGGATTGAGAGTTGAAGGAAAGGAGAAAAAAACCAACTTTCCGGCTGATGAAGCTGTTGTCTGGAGGCAATGATCCCAAATCTGAAGGCTTTATTCCGGCTCCGACGGAGACGTGATATGTCATATGATTAGCATCTTTCATATTTACAAGAGTGGTACGGGCTGCCAGTCTGGAGAGAAAGGCGAGAGAAAGAAGGGGGCATATGCTGAAATGGATTTAGCATTTGAAAGAGAGAAAGGAGATCGGATAAATACACTTAAACGAGGATTTCGTTTTACTCCTGTTGAGTTCTAATGGATTGTTGATTGAGATTTTAGGGGCCTGGAACCGAGGTGTCAGCAGTAATTTAAAGAAGGCATTCAGTCCCCAGCGCCTCTTTTCTCCATGTCCCCCTCCCTCCCCTGCCGCCCTCTCTCATTTGCGCCTTCAAGCAGTCCGGGGGCGGAGGAGGCTTTTAAAACAAAACACAAAACAAGATCTTACGGAGGCCGAGGCCCGCGGGAGCCGGAGCGCCGAGGGGTCTGCAGGAGGCGCCCCTCCAGCCGGCGGCGCCCCGGGCTCCCGCTCCCCGCCCGCCGCACCTGGGCGTCCGCGGGGCGCGCGGCGAGGGCCTGGCGCCCTCTGCCGGGTCCCCGGGCCGCCCTCCGGGCCTCCACCTGCGGCCGCCGCGGAGCCCAGCGCACGGGCAGGCCGGACCCTCCGCGGCGGCCTGCGGCAGCCGAGGTCCACAAGCGGCCGGCCTAGCCCCGGACTTGCGTTGGGAGGACTTCGCTGTTCCACAGCTGGAAGCGACGCCAGGACTCGGTCGGGGAAAAGACCTGGACTCCAGACTGTTAAGAGGACCTCGTATGCGCTCCTGGGGAGGATACCGCGTCTGTACATTGTATCCTGTGGTACAGATAAATGTTTGTCCTCACGCGTCCAGAGCCCCTTTCCAGATTCTCTCTCATACTGCTGTGGCTCCCCCAGTATTTTTTCTTCTCTTCCGAGTTGGAATTTGATGCTCATTTTAGTTAGATGGCATGTGTGTAAAATGTTGGGGGAGGGGGCTGCCTTAGGCCTCATGCCCTGGATCCAGACGCCCAAATTCCTGTTTCTGCTCCCCATTTTCATCTCTTTCCTGCTAAAATTTACTTGTCCTTAACTTGGTTAGGTAAATTGTGCTTTCCTAAGTGTCAAAGGTAACTTAAGGACTTAAATTTTAGCATTTTCCCTGTGACTCTTTTAAGCTGCCCACATTTGCCAACAGTGGAGACTAATAATAAATTACAGTACTGCCGCAACAAATAAAAAGTCCCGCAGACTTTAAAATCATATTTATGACAGATATTTAATTTCTGAAAATCGTGATATGATGCTTAGTGTGACCCCAGTTTGTAGACCATGTATGTGTATATATATATATATATATATCTGAGTGGTTGGAGGGAAACAGGAACACATACATCCTGGAGAGAAAAATAGTCATAGTACTTATCTTTTTGCCATTGGGGAGTGGTCATTTAAATTTTCTTCTGAGTTTTCCAAGTAAATTTTGGAACATTTGTAATCAAGGATTGTTATTTAAAAACGCTGGTCTTCTGGAGAGTGCCTGGTCTTTCGCAGTCTTCGTCAGAGATTGGAAGTAAGTTCCAGATCAGAGATGGCTAAAGGGGGTGAGTTACATCACAGAGCTCACCCACAGTTGAAATCCAGGCCCTGGAAGTTGACCGTTTGGGTTGACATGGGATACTGTAACTTAAAAACAAACACTTAAAAAACTTGTTCTTGAACTATAATATAAACATTGTTGTACAGGACCGAAACGTTCAATGCTAATTCTAAATTTTTAATTTTTGTTAAATCACCATTCTTGGGGTAGACCAGAGAAAGAAACGCTCTTCAGTGCTATTATTTCCATATTCTGGGTAAATCACATCTAATTTTCCCAGAGGGATGAGGTCACCTCACAGGGCTTTGATGGATTCCCAAAGAAAGATTTTTTTACCAATGTTTTAAAGTAATGTTTTTCCTTATTTAATAATACTTGCTAACAGGAATTTTTTTGTGTCTAATCATTCCTAAATGTTTCTTCTTGACTTGTCCTCAGCGGTGATTAAAACCTGTCCTCTTTCATCCCCGTGCTTGAAAATACGGCATCTAAAGCTGCTATGTTAAAAACAATCAGGATCCAGAAAATGTTTAATTCTGAGTGTTGCTTTGAGGCTTTGGCTTTCTCTGTCGACAGAAGCTGTCTTCCCCCTGAAGGAGGCGACTGTGGGTCTGTTTCCCTCTGCCCTCTTGCAGCACCGATCACCCCACTGAAACTGTGCTGTATTGTTGACTGTGCAGGAGACAGCAGGACAGAGAATAAGAGAAAGGCAAGGATTTGCAAGTGGATAATGGCATTCTTCTCAGCAAATTCTCTTTTTCTGCAGAGTTTTTATTTTTGAGGATTTGCAAGTTCATTTTTTCTTGAAGGAAGAAAAAGAATAATCTCACAATGCAATATTGTGCAGAAGAAATGAAGAGATATTTTCTAAAGTTTTTCATGGTAAATGTCTACTAAGAAATTCTGAAAAAATAAAATAGGCTAAAAATAAAAAATAAAACTCTGTGTCAACATTAACTCGAACCTGAACTCCTATTAATGCCCTAACTAGAACATAGCTTTCTCCTTTTCTTTTGATTTCCCATCTGGAGAGAATCTAATATGCCACTAAAATTTAGAGGAAAATACAATTTTATTATTTCCATGAATCTGGTGACCCCCCCCCCATACTGCAAATTATCTGAGTTACATTGGATTTGAGATCCACACTATTTCTCAGAAATGAGTCATCGGAGGTTTAAGGAAGTTGTTGTGGGGCTAAGTGCGTTGTTTCTTAGGATAAATTGCTGGCCGCTCCCAAAGAATCACATGGGGTTTTGGTTTCTTCTCCAAATCTCCCTTGGGCTCTCAGTCTTATGAAATTGGTCTTAACAATGCTTACTTTTCTCCATGCTGATGCTTGGAAACAATTGATTTGTTAAAGTAAGCTAATTAAGGAGTAGTGTCTTATTAAATAACAGCCTTTTCCTTCCCTCTTACCCCAAAAGCTCAAAGTGCTTTTTTCTTTCCTCACAAAATAGGGATGACATATACTAAGCCACACAGAATCTTAAAATAATAATAAATAAAAGCATATATATATATGCAGTCTAATATGAAGTCAGTAATACATTTCTTGCTTCCAAGCATTTGGCTAAGAAAGAATACCTAGATAGTGATTTCAATCACAATTTGCTAGCAACTGGAGATTCTCTCTAACTCAATATTTAAGAAGAAATAAATCTGTAAGTATAAAACACAGGGTGAATTTAGTCATTGTGGAGAAGTGAGTCAAAATGGAGGTCAACATGGCATCCACAGGGATGAGGACCATCTCTTTTTCCTCCTCCTCCTCTGCGTTGATTAATATTGACTGGACAATACAAAATCCACAGCTGTGCAGGTCAACATCAGTGCTCTTGACAAATTGTCTTCTGAAGGAACAATTTCTTTTGCAGTTTTTTTCTCCACTTAGTCTTTCCCCATATGTTTCGGTTGCAGTGCCATTTTCTGGAGTGCTTTCCTAAAGACTTATTTCATTGGATACCTGATGAAAACCAAGGAAATAGGAGCTGCTTCTTGCAGAAGGGAAGCAGACCTACAGTGAGCCAGGCACCGTACCAGGTAGGAACTTTCAGTATATTATTTCGTTTCGTCTTCCACAAATCCCAAGGAGGACATTATTGTCATTACCATTTTCACAAATGAGGAAACCATTGCCCAAGGTCACCCGTTGCCTAAAGATGGAGATCCTTATTGCAGTCTAGACCTGTCACAATGTGTACCCAGACTTGACAGTTCCAAGCCTGTGTCCTTTCCTTGAGTAATGTGTTGACGCTTATGAAAAGGAAAAGATTCTCTGTGGTCCACTCAGGGTAGACCATGGCTATGATTATGATGATGTTATCTAAAGATGTACAAACAAAATCTTGGTATAAATTCCTTATGTTTGTATATTGTATACAACCATGAAAACCAACAAAGTTTACAAATTAAAAAAGGCACAACTATAAAGGCAATTGCATCCAAATTAATATTAATTGATGTGATAGATTATATACATATATATATTTTTTTCTTTTTAACTACATAAAGACCCACAATGCAAATTTTATTCAACCAGTCACTGTGAAATTTCCAGTTTGGTGCCTTTAGTATCACGTCAGGTATTGTATGATGGTGCCCACCACTTTTCTATTTTAGATGTATTGATAAATCTTTGTACAGTGTCATTTGGCTGCCATTAGAGTCAACAAATAAAGTATATATTAAGTTGCCTTATTTTTTTATTAGCTATTAAAGCACACACTTGGAGCCAACACAATCTAACATAAATGCAAATAGGGCACTAAAATCTCATGTAACCAGTGGCCACAACGAACCCTGTATTCCCATAGACACCTGCCATTAGATCCATAGTTCCACATCAAAACTGGACCTACCCCATGAACTGATGGAAATGCCACCTCCTCAGTCCTTCAAGACATTCAAGGACAAAGACCTACTCTGGCAAGATTGAATGGGAATGTCCTTAATGCAACATCGCTGTGGCAGAGACTGCCAGTGGGCCTCTACTAGCCATTTTCTCCTTCTTCTCTAGAGATATGACTCCCATCTTTTAGCTGGGCACATGGCTGCCTACAATAAAGACTACATTTCTCATTTTCCTTGCAGCTAGGAGTGGTCAGTACAAACCCAATTCTAGCTGATGAGAGGTAAAAAGATGTGGTATTCACAGTTTACGTCTTTAAAGGTAGAAGCATCCCTGCTGCCTCCTTTTCCTCTGCCCTGCTGCTTGGAACATGGTGTGACATTTGGATCTCTGTCTTGGCTCATGAGGAAGAAGAGCACAGTCTGGAGACGGTGGAGCAGAGATGCTGTGCCAGCTCTCCACTGCTTCTTTCCAAATTTGTGTGCATGAGAGAAATAAATTTTTACTTGTTTGAACCCCTTTTGTTTAGGGTTTTCTGTCACTCACAACTGAATCTAATGAGCACACGCTCCAGACTCCGGAACCCGGGGAAAGTACCAGAGAGAGGGAGATTTGCCTCTCTCTCAATCTTACCTTGATTCCTAGGTAGTTAAAGGTGGTAATCTTGGTCACAGAAGAAGGTGAACCAGGGAACATCTTATGTGGACCCTCATAATTCCAGATAGGACACCTAGAATACCCAGCAGATTGTGTAACTGGAGCCGAGCTGAGCAAGTGCAAGCAGAATGCTTCAGTTTAACCATCACTAATGACAACCTTCCTATGTTTTGAGAACTTGAGATAAAATGAGAAGGTTCAATGCCCTTAGTAGCTGAGTGGATGTGGAATCATGCGGAGGCAAAGGTAACATTTCCCTGGGGGAGCAGGGAAGTAGAACCCCAACTTAGAAAAGCACGTAGCTGAATCTTAGAAGAAAAATGGTGTATTGGTCATTTGCTTGTCTATTTTAGATGAGGTATAATTTATATAAAATAAATCACCCCATTTTCATGTACAGGTCTGTGAGTTTTGACAAATGCCTACAGACCTGTAACCAACACCACAATCAAGATATAGAAGAGTTTCATCACCCCCTAAACTTCCCCCAGCTCATTCACAGTCAGTCCCTCTCTACTCCTGTAATGCCTAGCAACCACTGACCTGTTTTCTGTACCTGCATTTGCTTTTTCCAAATTGTTATGTAAATGAATCATACAGAATGTAGCCTCTTGAGTCTGGCTTCTTTCATTTAGTGCAATGCATCTGAGATTTACTCATGTTGTGAGTATCAATAATTCGTCCTTTTTATTGCTGAGTAGTGTTTCCTTGTGTGGATGTACCACAGTTATGTATTCACAAGTTGAAGGACATTTCAGTTGTTTCCAGTTTGGGGCAATTATGAATGAAGCCACTATAAAAAGTCACGTGCACGTTTTTGTGTGAACTTAGTTTTCATTTCACATGGGGACAGGAGGAAAATTGCTGGTTCATATGGTTAAGTGTGTATTTGTAAGAAACTGCTAAACTATTTTCAAAGTTATTGTACCATTTTGTATTCCCATCAGCAGAATTTGAGTTCCACTTGCTCTGCATCCTTTTCAGCACTTGGCATTGTCAGTTTTGTTTTTGTCTCTGTTTTTGTTGTTTTTGTCATGTGTAGTAGTAGCTCACTGTGGTTTTCACTTGCATTCTCTTCACAAATAATGAGATTGAGCATTTTTTTTCATGTGCTTATTTGCCATTCCTATGTCTTTTCTGGTGAAGTATCTTTAAAGCCCTTGTCCATTTTATTTTCTATTTATTTATTTTTTTGCTGAGGAAGATTGGCCCTGAGCTAACATCTGTTGCCAGTCTTCCTCTATTTTGTATGTGGGACACCACCACAGTATGGCCACTGATGAGTGGTGCAGGTCTGTGCCAGGAACTGAACCTGAGGCCCGCAAGTAGAGCACACCAAATTTAACCGTTAGGCCACTGGGGCTGACCCCCATGTTCATTTTTAAAATTGGGTTATTTGCTTTCTTATTATTGAATTTTGAGATTTCTTTATATATTCTGGAAACAAGTCCTCTATCAGACATATGGTTTGAAAATATTTTCTCTGTATATTCCTTCTCTTTTTATTCTATTAACAGTTTGTTTTGAAAAGTAGAAGTTTTAAACTTTGATGAAGTCATATTTATCAATTTTTCTTCTATAGATAGTGCTTTTGGCATATTATCTTAAAAATCTTTAACTAAATCAAGGACGCCAAGGATTTTCTTCCAGAAGTTATGTAGTTTTACATTTTACATTTTGGTCTATGACTTATTTTTGTGTATGGTACAAGGTATGGATTAAGGTTAATTTCCTTGCAAATGGGTGTTAATTGCTCTAGCACCATTTGTTGAAAACTCCCCTTTCTCCATTGAATTATCTTTGTCAAAAATAAGTTATCCTTATTTGTGTAGCCCTATTTCTAGATTCCTTATTCTCTTCCATTGATTTCCATGTCTATGCTTTTTTTTCTTTTTTTTTTTGAGGAAGATTAGCCCTGAGCTAATATCCACCATCAATCCTCCTCTTTTTCTTGAGGAAGATTAGCCCTGAGCTAACATCCATGCCCATCTTCCTCTATTTTGTACATGGAATGCCACCATGGCATGGCTGGATGAGCAGTGTGTAGGTCCGCACCCAGGATTCAAACCTGCCAGCCCCAGACTGCCAAAGCGGAACATGTGAACTTAACCACTACGCCACCAGTCTGACCCCATTGTTTTTCTTATTCTTAATTGATCTAACAAATAATAATTTATTCAAGATAATAATAGCAACAATGTATTCAGTTATGTGTGCCTACATATATATCTTATTAATATATATGCTTATGTCTGCTCATATATAAGTGAAATGAGTGACGGCAATGATACAAGGAATAGGAGGAAGGAATTAGGATTATTTTGTTATTATAAGGTACTCATACTACCTGTGAGCTGGTATAGTGCTATTTGAAAGTGGACTTGGATATATATTGCAAACTCTAGGGCAACCACTAAATAAAGTAAAAAAGGAAGTATAACATATTAAGAAAAGAGAGAAAATAAACTTATATAAAATGCTCAATAAAAACCACAAAAAGAAAAGAGTGGAAGACAAAAATAGAAACAAATATCAAAGGCAACAATAGTAATAAATATGGTAGATATTAATCCATTATGTCAATAATCACTTTGGATGTCAGTGGTTTAAATGCACCAATTAGACAGAGATTATAAAAGTGGATCAGAAAACATGACCCAATTATACTTGTCTATAAGAAATCCACTTTGAATATAAAGACACATATAGATTAAAAGTCAATGGTTGGAGAAAAATATACCATGCTAATACTAATCAAAAGAAAGCAAGAGTAGCTATATTAATTTCAGACAGAGAAGACTTCAAAGTAATGAAAGTTACCAGGGATAAAGAGAGGCATTACATAATGATAAAGGGGACAATTCTCCGAGAAGACATAATCCTTAGCATGTATGCACCTAACAGCAAAGCATCAAATTACAGGAGGCAAAAACTGACAGAACTTCATGGAGAAACAGATGAATATACTATCATAAATGGAGACTTTGACACCCCTCTCTCAGAAATGGAAAGATCCAGCAGGCAGAAAATCAGTAAGGACATGGTTGAACTCAACAACACTATCAATAATGACATCTCTAGACTACTTCATTCAACAACAGCAGAACGCACATTTTTCTCAAGCTCACATGGAACATTTACCAAGATAGATCAGATTCTGGACCATAAAACATACCTTAACATATTTGAAAGAATAAAAATCATACAGTGTCTGCTCTCATACCACAATGGAACTAAACTAGAAATCAATAACAGAAAGATAACTGAAGAATCCCAAGATATGTGGATTTTAAACAACACACTTCTAAATAGCATACAGGTCAAAGAAGAAATCTCAAGAGAAAAAATATTTTGAACTAAATGAAAATGAAAACACAACTTACTATAATTTGTGGGATGCAGCAATAGCAGTTCTTAGAGGGGAATTTATAGCATTGAATGAATACATTAGAAAAGAAGAAAGATCTAAAATAAATACTCTAGTTTCCACCCTGGGAAACTAGAAAAAGAAGAGCAAATGCAATCCAAAGTAAGCAGAAGAAAAGTAAAAAGAAGAATTAGAGCACGATTCAATGAAATTCAAAACAGGAAATCAATAAAGTAAACTAAACCAAAAGCCAGGTCTTTGAGAAGATCAACAAAAGCAACAAGCCTCTAAGCAGACTAACTAAGAAAAAAGAGAAAAGACATAAATTACTAATATCAGAAATGAAAGAGGGGACATCAATACAGACCTAATGGAAGTTAAAAGGATAATAAAGGAATACTATGAATAATATTACACACACAGATTTGATAACTTAGATGAAATGGCCCAACTCCTTGAAAGCCACAGTCTGCCAAAACTCACAGAAGAAGAAATAGACAATCTAAATTGGCCTATAACTATTAAATAAATTTAATCAATAATTAATAACCTTTCAAAACAGAAAGCAGCAGGCCCAGATGGGCTCACTGGTGAATTCCACCAAACATTTAAGGAAGAAATTATAGCAATTCTCTGCAATCTCTTTCAGAGGAGAGAAGCAGAGGAAATACTTCCTAACTCATTCTTTGAGGCCAGCATTACCCTGATACCCAAACCAGACAGACATTACAAGAAAAGAAAACAAAACACCAATATCTCTCATAAACATAGATGCAAAAATCCTTAACAAAATATTAGTAAATGAAATCTAAAAAAGTGTAAGAAGAATTACATGCCATGACCCAGTGGGATTTATCCCAGGTGTGCAAAGCTAGTTCAATATTCAAAAATCAATTAATGTAATCCATCACATCAATAGACTGAGAAAGAAAAATCACATGGTCATCATAATCGATGCAGAAAAAGCATGTGACAAAATCCAACACCTATTCATGATAAAAACTCTTAGTAAACTAGAAATAGAAGGGAACTTTATCAACTTGATAAAGACTATCCACAAAAAACCTACAGCTAACACTATACTTAATGGTGAGAAACTCAAAGCTTTCCCACTAAGATCAGATACAAGGCAGGATGTCCCCTCTCACCACTCCTTTTCAACATTGTACTGGAAGTCCTTGGTAATGCAATTAAGGCAAGAAAAGGAAAGAAAAGGTATACAGATTGGGAAAGAAGATAAAAAGCTGTCTGTGTTCACAGATGTCATGACTGTCTAGGTGGAAAATCTGAAAGAATGGACAAAAAACACTGAAACTGAAGAGGAGTGATGTCAGCATCACGGCAGAATGAACGCTTCCCTTAGACTCGCCCCTCTAAGAGACAACAAAAAGGACATTCATATAGCAACAAAGGACATTCACACAACACAAAAGATGTCTGAGAGACTCACGCAGCCATATGCCTGAAGGTGGAGGTCCTGGACCCCTGGAGGAAGTGGAAGGAGCTAAAGGAATTCCTCTCCCTCTTAAATGGCAGCAACCCTAGGACTGTGCACAGCTCTGAGAGGATGAGGAGAGGATTAGCCCTCTGCAGGAACACGTTTGCTCTCCAAGTCCCCTCACAGCCTGTAGGAATGCCCCTCCAGAGGTGGCTAAGATGTTGCGGGATGTCTTCATCAAGCCAGCACCCCAGAAGAGAGATGATAAAGTCAGAGCAAGAAACCTCTGGGATTGTGCAGGGGAAAGAAAGCACCCCTCCCCCGCCTGGTGCTCCAACTCAGCTGGTGGGCCAGAGCACCTGCACATACAATAGAAAAGCAGCAGCTCTGAGAGAGCGAGCCACAGATAGTTGTGGGCTCAGAATACACAGTTCTTAACCTCCACATAGTGGCATCAAGCGAAAGCTGCAACCAAATACTATCAGTGTGCGGAGGCACAAATGAATGCCATCAAACAGTAGGAAAAAATATATTAATACTCCAGACCAGAAGGAAAATGACAAGCACCCAGAAGTCAATCCTAAAGGCACAGAAATTTATCATCTAAATGACAGAGAATTCAAAATAGCTATCATAAAAAAACTCAATGAGTTACAAGAAAATACAAATAGACAATTCAATGAAATGAGGAACTTCTTCAAAAAAGAGATTGACACTGTAAAGAAAAACCAATCAGAAATCTTGGAAATGAAAAACACAATAGATGAGATAAATAAAAATCTGGAATCCCTGAATAACAGAGTTGATATTGTGGAGGACAGCATTAGCAGCTTGGAGGATAGAAATATAGAAATGCTTCAGATGGCAGAGGAGAGAGAACTAAGACTAAAAAGAAATGAAGAAATTCTCTGAGAAATATCCAACACAATTAGGAATTGCAACATAAAGAGTATATGTATTCCAGAGCAGGAAGAGAAGGAGAATGGAGCAGAAAGCTTGTTCAAAGAAATAATAGTGGAGAACTTCCCAAACCTGGGAAAGGAGCTGGAAATACAAGTGGAAGAAACCATTATAACTCCTAATTTTATCAGTGTTAAAAGAGATTCTCCAAGGCATATAGTAGTAAAGCTGGAAAAAGTCAATGACAAAGAAAAAATATTAAGGGCAGCAAGGCAGAAGAAAATAACTTCCAAAGGAACCCCATCAGGCTTTCAGCAGATTTCTCAGCAGAAAACTTACAGGCTAGGAGAGAGTGGAATAATATATTCAAAATTCTGCAAGACAAAAACTTTCAAGCAAGAATACTCTATCCAGTGAAAATATCTTTCACATATGGTGGAGAAATAAAAACTTTCCCGGATAAACAAAAGCTAAGGAAGTTCATCACCACAAGACCCAACCCCCTACAAGAAATGCTCAAGAAGGCCCTCATACCTGAAAAAAAAGAAAGAAAGAAAGAAAGAAAGGGGTTACAAAGCCTTGAGCAAGGAGATAAATCAGTAGACAAAATCAGAAAATTGCAGCTCTCTATCAGAACAGGTTAGCAAACAATTTTAACATTAAAGATAAAGGGAAATAAAACATCAAAAATAAATATAATCTTATCATTTTAACCACAAACTCACAAAAAAAGATGGAATAAGTTGTGACAATAATAACTTAGAAGGGAAGAGAAAAGTGATGGAATTGACTTAGTCTAAGGAAATACGAGACTATCAGAAAATGGATTAAGGCATCTATAACATCTTTTATACAAACCTCATGGTAACCACTAAATAAATAATCAGAAGAGAGACGCAAATAATAAATAAAGAGAAAACTAAGAAAACCATCATAGAGAACTACCAAACTGAATTAGAAGTCTGAAATACATGGGATGAGAAACAAAGGAAAGGCAGAAGAACTGGAAAACAGGTGATAAAATGGCAGCATTAAGCCCTCATATATCAATGATCACTTTAAATGTAAATGGGTTGAATTCGCCAATCAAAACATGTAGAGTGGCTGGATGGATTAAAAAAGAAGACCCAACAATATGCTGCGTCCAAGAAACACATCTCAGCTCCAAAGACAAGGCTCAGAGTGAAAGGATGGAAGACGATACTCCAAGGCAATAGCAAACAAAAGAAAGCAGGTGTTGCCATACTTATATCAAAGTAGACTTCAAGATAAAACAGGTAATAAGAGACAAAGAGGCACAGTATATAATGATAAAAGGGACACTCCAGCAAGAAGACATAACACTTATAAATATATATGCACCTAACACAGGAGCACCAAAGTACATAAAGCAACTTTTAAGAGACATAAAAGGGGAAATCAACAGCAACACAATAATAGTAGGGGACCTCAACACTCTGCTTACATTAATGGATAGATCATCTAGACAGAAAGTCAACAAGGAAATAGCAGACTTAAATGAAAAACTAGACCAGATGGACTTAATAGATATATGTAGAACACTCCATCCCCAAACAGCAGAATACATATTCTTCTCAAGTGCACATGGAACATTCTCAAGGATAGACCATATGTTGGGAAACAAGGCAAGCCTCAATAAATTTAAGAAGATTGAAATCATATCAAGCACCTTTTCTGACCATAATGCTATGAAACTAGAAATCAATTACAAGAAAAAAGCTGGGAAAATGATAAATATGAGGAGACTAAACAACATGCTACTGAACACCCAATGGATCATTAAAGAAATTAAAGGAGAAATGAAAAAATATCTGGAGACAAATGAAAATGAAAAGACACCATGCCAATTCACATGGGATACAGCAAAAGCGGTCCAAAGAGGGAAATTCATGGCAATACAGGCCCACCTTAACCAACAAGAAAAGTCTCAAATAACCAATCTTAAACTACACTTAACAGAATTAGAAAAAGAACAAATAAAGCCCAAAGTCAGCAGAAGGAGGGAAATAATAAAAATTAGAGCAGAAATAAATGAAATTGAAACCAAAAAAAAAAAAAAAAAAACAGTAGAAAGGATGAATGAAACAAAGAGATGGTTCTTTGAGAAGATAAACAAAACTGATAAACCTTTAGCCAGACTCACTAAGAAAAAAAGAGAGAAGACTCAAATAAAATTATAAATGAAAGAGGAGAAATTACAATGAGACCACAGAAATACAAAGGGTTACAAGAGAATACTATGAAAAACTATATGCCAACCAATTGGACAACCTAGAAGAAATGGATAAATTCTTAGACTCATACAACCTCCCAAAACTGAACCAAGAAGAAATGGAGAATCTGAATAGACCAATCACAAGTAAAGAGATTGAAACACAAATCAAAAACCTCCCCAAAAATAAAAGTCCAGGACCAGATAGCTTCTCTGGAGAATTTTTCCAAACATTCAAAGAAGATTTAATACCTATCCTCCTCAAAGTATTCCGAAAAATTGAGTAAAATAGACTCCTAACACAGTCTACAAGACCAACATCACCCTGATGCCAAAGCCAGATGAGGACAACACAAACGAAAATCATAGGCCAATATCGCTGATGAATATAGATGCAAAAATCCTTAACAACTATTGGCAAACTGAATACAGCAATACATTAAAAAGATCACATACCAGATCAAGTGGGATTTATACCAGGGATGCAGGGATGGCTCAACATCCACAAATCAATCAACATGATATGCCACATTAACAAAATGAGGACTAAAAACCACGTGACTGTCTCAATAGATGCAGAGAAAGCATTTGACAAGATCCAACATCCATTTATGAAAGAAACTGTCAATAAAATGGGTATAGAAGGAAACGACCTCAACATAATAAAGGTCATATATGACAAACCCACAGCCAACATCATACTCAATGGAGAAAATATGAAAGCCATCCCCCTGAGAACAGGAACAAGACAAGGGTGCCCACTCTCACCACTCTTATTCATCATAGTACTGGAGGTTTCAGCCAGAGCAATTAGGCAAGTAAAAGAAGCAAAAGGAGTCTAAATAGGCAATTAAGAAGTGAAACTCTCGCTGTTTGCAGACAACATGATTTTAGACGTAGAAAACCCTAAGGAGTCCATCAGAAAACTGCTAGAAATCATCAACAACAACAGCAAAGTTACAGGGTACAAAATCAACTTACAAAAATTAGTTGCATTTCTATACTCTAATAACAAACTAAGAGAAAGAGAACTCAAGAATACGGTCTCATTTACAATCACAACAAAAAGAATAAAATATCTAGGAATAAATTTGACCAACGAGGTGAAAGACCTATAAATGAAAACTATAAGACATTGTTGAAAGAAATCAGTGATAACATAAAGAAATGGAAAGATATTCCATGCACATGGATTGGAAGGATAAATATATTTAAAGTGTCAATACTACCTAAAGCAATCTACAGATTAAATGCAATCCCAATCAGAATCCCAATGATAGAGGCCAACCTGCTGCATAGTGGTTAAGTTCACGTGCTCCTCTTCAGTGGCCCAGGGTTCGCTGGTTTGGATCCTGGGCACGGATCTACACACCTCCTATCAAGCCACGCTGTGGCAGCATCCCGCATAGAAGAACTGAAGGACTTACAACTAGGTAATACAACTATGTACTGAGGCTTTGGGGAGAAAAAATAAAAGAGGAAGATTTGGCAAGAGATGTTAGCTCAGGGCCAATCTTCCTCATCAAAAAAAGCATACCTTTTAACAACAACAAAAAAAGAATCCCAATGACATTCTTCACAGAAATAGAGCAAAGAACCCTAAAATTCATATAGGGTAACAAAAGATCCTGAATAGCTAAAGCAATCCTGAGAAACAAGAACACAGCTGGAGGTGTCACAATCCCTGATTTCAAAATATACTACAAAGCTATAGTAATCAAAACAGCACGGTACTGGTACAAAAACAGGCACACAGATCAATGAAACACAATTGAAAGCCCAGAAGTAAAACCATACATCTAGAGGCTGGCTCCGTGGCCGAGTGGTTAAGTTTGCACGCTCTGCTTCGGCGGCCCAGGGTTTCTCCAGTTCAAATCCTGGGCACGGACATGGCACCACTCATCAAGCCATGCTGAGGCAGTGTCCCACATGCCACAGCTAGAAGGACCCACAACTAAAAATATGCAACTATGTACTGAGGGGCTTTGGGGAGAAAAAGGAATAATAAAATCTTTAGAAAAAAAACCAAAAAGCCCCACACATCTACAGATAGCTAATCTTTGACAAAGGAGCTAAGAACATACAATGGAGAAAGGACAGTCTCTTCAATTAATAGTGTTGGGAAAACTGGACAGCCACATGCAAAAGAATGAAAGTAGACCATTATCTTTCACCACACACAAAAATTAACTCAAAATGGATCAAAGACTTGAAGGTAAGACCTGAAATCATAAAACTCCTAGAAGAAAATATAGGCAGTACATTCTTTGACATCGGTCTTAGTAGGATCTTCTTGAATACCATGTCTACTCGGACCAGAGAAACAAAAGAAAAAATAAACAAGTGGGACTTCATCAGACTAAAGAGCTTCTGCAAGGCAAAGAAAACCAGGAACAAAACAAAAAGACAACTCACCAACTGGGAGAAAATATGTACAAATCATACATCCAATAAGGGGTTAATCTCCAAACTATACAAAGAACTCACACAGCTGAACAACAAAAAATACAAACAACCTGATCAAAAAATGGACAGAGAATGTGAACAGACATTTTTCCAAAGAAGATATACACATGGCCAATAGGCATAAGAAAAGATGTTCAACATCACTAATCATCAGAGAAATGCAAATCAAAACTACACTAAGATATCACCTTAAACCAAGTGGAATGGCTATAATCACCAAGACAAAAAATAACAAATGTTGGGGAGGATGTGGAGAAAGGGAAAATGCTGGTGAGGGTGCAAACTTGTGCAGCCACTATGGAAAACAGTGTGGTGAATTCTCAAAAAATTAAAAATAGAAATACCATATGACCCAGCTATCCCACTACTGGGTATTTATCCAAAGAACTTGAAAGTGACAATTCAAAGAGACTTATGCACCACTAGGCTCATATTTGCAGCCTTATTTGCTATAGCCAAGAAGTGGAAGCAACCCAAGTGCCCATCAACTGACGATTGGATAAAGAAGATGTGGTGTATATATATACAATGTAATACTACTCAGTCATAAAAAAAAGACAAAATCGTCCCATTTGCAACAACATAGATGGACCTTGAGGGTATTAAGTGAAATAAGCCAGACAGAGAAAGACAAATACCGTATGATTTCACTCATATGTGGAAGATAAACTAACACATGAACAAAGAGAACAGTTTAGTGGTTACCAGAGGAGAAGGGAAGGGGGTTGGGGGGTGGGCACAATGGATGAAGGGGCATATTTATGTGGTGACTGACAAGTAATAATGTACAACTGAAATTTCACAATGTTATAAACTACTAAGACCTCAACAAAAATAATTTTTTAAGATATTTTTTTTCTTCCGCTTTTTCTCCCCAAATCCCCCAGTACACAGTTGTATATTTTAGTTGCAGGTCCTTCTAGTTGTGGCATGTGGGACACCACCTCAGCATGGCCTGACAAATGGTGCCATGTCCATGCCCAGGATTCGAACTGGTGAAACCCTGGGCCGCCGAAGCAGAGCTCGCAGGCTTAACCACTCGGCCACAGGGCTGGCCCCAATAAAAATAATTTTTAAAAACTGAAAGTAATAAATGGTTATAGCAAGGTTAATGTACAAAAATTAATTGATTTGTAATTAAAAACACAATACTTTTTACATTAGCACCCAAATGAATGAAACACTTAGGTGTAAATCTATCAAAATACAAGATCTATATGAGGAAAACTATAAAACTCTGATGAACAAAATCAAAGCACTTAATAAATTGAGAGATACTCTATCTTCATGCATTGGAAGACTGAATATTGTTAAGATGTCAGTTCTTTCCAACTTGACCTATAGATTCAATGCAATCCCAATCAAAATCCCAGCAACTTACTTTATGGATATTGACAAACTGATTCTACAGTTTATATGGAGAGCCCAAAGATCCAGAATAGCCAATACAAAATTGGAGGAGAAGAACAAAGTTGGAAGATGGAATCTACTGACTTCAAGACTTACTCTGAAGCTGCAGTAATCAAGACAGTGTGGTATAGGTGAAAGAACAGACAAAGAGAGAACAGAATAGAGAGCCCAGAAATAGACCCTTACAAATATAGTCTACTGATCTTTGATAAAGGAGCAAAGGTAATACAATGGAACAAAGAGAGTCTCTCCAACAAATGGTGTGGGAACAACTGGACATCCACCTGCCAAAAATGAATCTAGACACATAACTTACACTCTCCACAAAAACTCAATCAAAATGGATCATAGAGCTAAATGTACAATGCAAAACTATACAACTCCTAGAAGACAACGTAGGAGAAAACCTAGATGACCTTGGGTATGATGATGCCTTTTTAGATACAACACCAAAGGTGCAATCCATAAAAGAAATAATGGATAAGCTGGGCTTCATTAAAATTAAAAACTTCTGCTCTGTAAAAGACACTATCGAGAGAATTAGAAGACAAGCCACAGACTGGGAGAAAATATTTGCAAAAGACACATCTAGAACCATTATCCAAAATATACAAAGAACTCTTTAAAACTCAACAATTTGAAAATGAACAACCAGATTAAAAAATAGGCCAAAGACCTTAACAGACATCTCACCAAAGAAAATGTACAGATGAAAATAAGCATATGAAAATATGTTGCATATCATTTGTCATCAGGGGAATGCAAATTAAAACAACAATGAGATATCACTACACAACCACACATCTATTAGAATGGCCAAAGTATGGAACGCTGATAACACCAAATGCTGGGGAGGATGTGGAGCAACAGGATCTCTCATTCATTGCTGGTGGAAATGCAAAGTGGTCCAGCCACCTTGGAAGACAGTTTGGAGGTTTAACTAAACATACTCGTACCATAAGATCTAGCAATCACACTCCTTGATATTTACCCAAAGGAATTGAAAATTTATGTCCACACAAAACCTGCACACGATGTTTACAGCAGCTTTATTGATAATTGTCAAAACTTGGAAGGAACCAAGATGTCCTCCAGTAGGTGAATGGATAAATAAACTGTGGTCCATCTAGACAATGGAATATTACTCAATGCTAAAAAGAAATTAGCTATCAAGCCATGAAAAGACATGGAGGGACCTTAAATGCATATTTCTAAGTGAGAGAAGCCAATCTGAAAAGCTACATACTGTATGATTCCAACCAAATGACTTTTTGGAAAAGGGGAAACGATAAAAAGATCAGTGGTTGCCAGTAGTGGGGAGAGGGACAGGCAGTGCACAGAGGATTTTTAGGGCAGTGAAAATACTTTGTATGATACTATAATGATGCATATATGTCATTATACGTTTGGTCAAACCCATAGAATTAGAATGTACAGCACCAAGAGTGAAGCCTAAGTTTAACTAGAGATTTTGGGCGATTATGATGTGTCAGTGTAGGTTCATCCTTGGCAACAACATTCTGGTGAATGATGTTGATAATGGGGGAGACTGTGCACGTGTCGGGGCAGAGAGTATACGGGAAATCTCTGTACCTTCCTCTCAATTTTGTTGTAAACCTAATTGCTCTAAAAAAATTAAGTCCTTTAAAAAAAAATAAATTCAAAGGAATCTCCCAGAGTGTAGGAAAAAAGTCAAAGATATAGACAAGAGTAAGGATAAGATACTCAGAGAATCAGTCCAGGAGTCCATCGTCTGACCAGGAGGAGTTTCAGAGAGAACAGAGAAAATAGACAAGATGAAGTTATCTTAGAAGTGAAGAACCGGTGAATAGATTTAAAACAGCAACAACTATTGTATAGTCATACAATAGAATATCACTCAGGATTAAAAGGAACAAACTGCTGATACATGTAATAACATGTATACACATCAAAAACATGCTGAGTAAAAAGCTCAAAAGAGCAGATACTGCATGATTTGATTTATACAAAGTTTTAGGGCAGACGAAACTAATCAATGGTGACAGAGTGGATAAGTGGTTCCTGGGGTGGAGGAGGGATGGACTTCATGGGAATTTTGCAGGTTAGGAAAATCATTCTGGTGGGAAGAGTGACTGGAGACAATGAGCTGAAGAGCTTATTAGGGCCATATAACTTCTGGGCCTGTGGGACCTGTGAGATCAGTTATCACAAATGTGTTGTGGCACCCATCTGCACATTAGTATAATTTTCTCTAGAGCACCCAGCAGTCCAGGTGTAAGAAAATGGAAAAGGATGCTTAGACTCATCCATGGTTAGAATTTCTTCAGCTGGAAAAAACTGCAGCAAAGAGCAGTGCACCAAGGCCGTTGAGAGTGGCATCCAGGCAGACAAGAAAGATAAAAGGAGGCTGACAGATTGGCAGAATAGTAAAGAGCTGGGAGATGAGAGATCATGATGAAGCCAGAAAGTGTGTGTAGGGAAGTGAGGGAGAGGCTGTGATCAGCGGCATGTTGGAGTAATTTAGGGTGATGACTAGTCCCAGGTGACATTTTAGAAGTATCGACAACAAGGAATGAGCTCTAAGATACGTTGTTCAGTGAAAAAGGTGATGTACAAGAAAGTGTGTATAGTAGGCTACCATGAAAAGGGGGAGACCATTTATCTGTGTTGACTTGTATGTAAGTAAACTATTTCTGGAAGGAAATACAAGAAGCTTACATATCGATTGGCTCTGGGGAAGGACAGCGGGTGGCTGGGGACACAAGACGAAGGAAGACGTTCACATCATTCCCTTTTGTTCTCTTGAATATTGAACCGTATGTGTTATTACCTTAAACAAAAAAGAAGGAAAAAGAAATTAGACGTGATGTAATGAATAAAAACAGAATACAAAGTGAGGTATTCACTCTTCAAGTATATACATTAGGCATACATATGAACAAATACTAGAGGGTAAGAGAAAAAAGCCCAGTTTGATTTGTTTAAAAATATAGAAGAAAATGTTTTAAAAGAAGGCAATTTTTAAAGAAAGGAAACAGATCAGCTGGACATTCTAGATTTTATACTTCGTTCAATGGTTAAACACTTACTGAGCACCTATTGTGCTGGTGCGGATCAGAGATTATACACACACAGTGTGATTCTGAGAGCCAGTGGCACTAAAGTCGTGTATGTAGTTCCTTTGTGATATGTTGTCTACTGTGTCCTTGATGCCTTATATTCAGTGAGCTTGCTTTTGTGGTATGCCTAGCATGTAAATGCAAGTCTCATACAACAATCTTGAGACTTAGCAATTTCCCTGGACTGCTGTTCGTTACACTTTGCTGAATGCCCTGATTCTTGACGCACGTGACGTCTCCATTACCCATTCAAAACACTGGAGAGAGATTGTGATTCCTAAGGGGAGCCACAAACTGATGGGAGATGTGATCTGGTTACACACACAGACACACGCCACCCACCCCCCATCTGTGCTGAAAAACTTGAGATCTTTTCATGCCTCAGAATTTGTCAACCATGTATCTTCCCTACCAGTTACCTGCCCCCATGCCCATCCATCCCTGTCCTCCTTCTCACTGTCTTACCTGGTCCTCAAATAACTGGCCTCTCGCTCACACTCCAAACCCTGACACTAACTCTGAAGATAAGGAACCCGAGGATATAGGAGACAATGTATCTGAGCTCCCAGCAACATCACGGCCGTGTTAGTTCTTGGTTTGTTTAGAGGTACACATTCCAAAAGAAGGGTCAAAGGCTGCTTTTCTTACCCCCAAAATTCCCCCAAGTTTCTCCACCAGAGAGAGTGTTAGCTTGCCCCAGGTAGGGGTAGGGTGGGTAGTATGTGACCAGTTCACCTATACTCCATGCCAGGGCTGACAAATAAAAGAAGCTGCACACACGTGTTCCAGATGATTGACCTAGACTGCGTTCCATTTACTACAGGGCCAGCCACAGAGGAGAGGCTCACTGAATGCACTGACTTCACCTGAACCAAAGAATCGGTTCATAATTCAGTCTATAAAATAAATGTACTCGAAGTTTTTGTTATAAAAGGTACCCTAAAACTTCCACTTAGGAAATCTTCTCTACTAGTTCTTTGACTTGAAAGTTGACTGCTTCCGGATTTCTCACACACGCACACGTCCTCATTTACTCTATTATCAGGACCAGATTTGCCTGATTAGAAAGTAGAATAGTAAAGAAAACCAATAATTAAGAGACTAACGGAAGAGTTAAAAAAAAAATCAACCTAACTAGTGTTTCAGGACGAAAGAAACTCAGGGGCCTGCAGAGAGATTTGGATTGTGTTTTTCCTTTACTTTATGATCAAGTCATGCGAATACAAACCAAAAACACAACTTGAACTGAACACACATTTCACTCATGACTAATTACAAAGCAGGCATTTCAAATCAGCGTTGAGCTAATGTTCTTAGAACAATTATTTAATTTTCAAGGTCCAATATCTGTCGAGTAAATCACCAATTTCCATTTCATTCTTATTTAATATAAAAAAATCAAATTAGTATAAAGCTATTTCACAGCTGTCTTTAAATTAAACCATAGTCAAGAGCATGCAGCATTTGGGGTTTGCTTCAGCATTGCCAAAGCAAACATTCTTTTCATTCAAGTATTAAAGAACATTACCAAAAGTTACATTTTATTGTGAAGTTTTAAGCTGGGCTTCATAATCTCAGATTTTAATTTGTGATTTTTCACAAGTAACTCAAATATTGAAATGTATGTTTCTAAGGACAGGGCTTGGCTGCAGAGCAGAGTATGAAACATATACATTATTTTGTAACCAGCTTTTGTTAATAAGAAATTTAAGAATCACCAACTCAGCTATTAAGGCATTTTTGTTAATAAAGTTTTTCTTGCATTAGGTAGCAGACTGGATCTTCTAGTAGCAAACGTAGACCTTCAAAGAGAAATCAACAATCCCATTTTTCTAGTAAGATATATTTGCCAGGAAAGCATAGATTGTTCAAATACCTTGTGAATAACTTGTTACATAATAAATTAACCCAGGTAAATTACCAGGAAATGAGTCTGTTTGGTTGGGTCAAAGATGATCACGGGACTTGTGGTTTCAGTGACTTTCACCTTTTGGTAATTTGAAGTGACTCACCATGCAGGCTGTGCAGTACAGCAGAAGAGCCTCAGCTGGATTTGTCTGGGTTCCAGCTCTGCCTTGTACTAGTTATAGTAGTTTAGGTGGGTCACTTCAATTTCTCTGATCTTGGCTTCCTCATTTATAAAATAGGGAAAACACGTGTTCTCCTCACTGGGGATCAATGTAATGTTTGTGAAAGAACCTTGAGAAAACCTCACACACATACCCTGTAAAGCAAAGGCAATTAATGATGAGTGCATTAAAGCCTAGAAATTTCCTTCTATTTCAATATGCGATGCTTAAACTAATAGACTTTTTCTGTACGTAAAAATCTAGAGAACATTTGTTTTTATTAAAGATGGGCACTTGAGCTAACATCTGTTGCCAATCTTCTTTTTTTTTTTCCATCTTCTTCTTCTCCCCAAAGCCCCCCAGTACATAGTTGTATATTCTAGTTGTAGGTTCTTCTGGTTGTGCTATGTGGGATGCCGCCTCAGCATGGCCTGATGAATGGTGCCATGTCTGTGCCCAGGATCCAAACCGGCGAAACCCCAGGCTGCCTAAGCAGAGTGCGCCAACTTAACCACTTGGCCACAGGGCCGGCCCCTAGAAAATCTTCTTATCTAATTCTATCACTGAACATAGGATGGGAGACACTGTTTTAATATTATTGTTATCTATAGATTTGTGATGTCTCTAGATATAAAACTGGCTTATTACTTTGAGTATATTGTAAAATCATGAGAAATTCTAATATTTGTTGTTTACTAAATAGAATACTCCTTAAAATTCAGTTTGTGTCTAACCAAACTTGGAAGTTGGGATGAAAAAGAGTCAGTGTTAGCCTGGATTTTGGAGATTTTTCTATATATTGTTATGGCCTTTTTCTTCTTGAAAATAGAAATAAAGGCCATACTGATATTCAGGGTTCTGATAGTATGTTTTTGCTCAAAATGTATCGTGAACCAAAGTCAACTCTACAGTGGTCGACACCACCCAATCAGAAGAATGTCTTGATTTATTAATCTTTAAGAAAGATAAAATAGATGAGTCACTAGATCCCTGGCTCCTCTTACGGGGTCTTTGAAGGAAATAAGAACTAACCGTCCCTCACCCCATTTCTGTTGTAAGAGTCTTGCGAGAAGGAGTGAGTGAAGACTTCTTCTGTTCTGATGGATGGGGCCCAAGAGCACTGTGTAAGATCTGACCCCTGCATGTAAACCAGACTTGCTGCAGCTGACATTACACCTTGCGATGATGTTCTGTGACCCAATTCAAATAGGTCTCTCTCCAGGATGGGAAAGAGAACCAGAGAAAAAAGACCAATAGCACCATATCCACTGTAAGTCATGTCCACTCAGAGAAGAAATCTGAACTGTGAATCTCCACTCTGGGCCAAGGGAACAGGGGAGGCAAGGGAGCAGAGATTGAGCCACTCCCATCTTCTCCCCTTTTCCCCCACACCACTGTGACTCCTTTTTCTTTCTAAAGTGCCTGGTGTAAAAAAGTGCTTACTGTGCACTTTTGAATTATTCAGGTGGGCTGGAGTTGGCCCAGAAGCAATTCTGCAACACCAATGTTGTTTTCTGTTAACTAGTTTCAGAACTTTGTTAATTATAATATACTATAAATTAGAAACTGACAAAAATTCGCTATGAAGTTCTAAGATATAGCTACCCTTCAGCAGCAGCAGTATACCATCCTTCTCTCAACCAATCTCTCAATCTCTTAACCACCTGCTATGCCATAACATTTGTACCTGTTACCATGTTCTAGACAAGAATATCGTTGAATGAACGGGAAGCTCTTTTAAAGATTTCAACGTGTTCCTGTTTAAAAAGGTTTCAGCACTGTCACATACAAATAACTATGGCAACACATAAACGTTTGACATTCAGAGCTGACCTGTTGTCAGGAGTTGGGAGGAACAGTCATAAACTGCAAGGATGACAGACTGGATTGAAAACATAATTTGTGGACTGCCTGGATGATGCCATTAGAAATGGGGTGGGCATGCCCATCTAAAAATAAAAAGGCCCTTTGCTCTCCTCTATTAACTTGCCTGGATCAAAAATACTAGACTGATCCCAAGCAGGAAAGGGACAGCCACACTTGTAAGTGCAGTTGCTGCTTTCTGAGCCTGCCAGGGTGCTGGGCCTACCCTCTATACCACAATATTTGGCAATGTCTGGAGACATTTTTAGTTGTTATGACTTGGGGGAAGATGCAACTGACATCAAGTGGGCAGAGGCCAAGGATGCTGCTAACATCCTATGACGCACAGGACAGCCCCCAGAGCAAAGAGTTATCCAGCCCAAAATGACAAGAGAGCCGAAGTTGAGAAATCCTGCTCTACACCATCAAGACCTCTTCCTACATCGTTGCAGAAATGCAAATTTCTTGAAAACTCACAAAATGAGAGGCAGAGTGGAGGGAGGAACTAATGATAGCACAAGCACAAGTGCAGAAGATGTTATCAGAGTCTTTGAGTAGTTAGATGAAAACTAAGAGTTAGACCAGGAGCTGTGCAAAATCTGTCTGCCATCAGTTGTAGACATGAGATGGAAATTCAACCGTCATCCCAATGAACAGGAAGCGAGGCCAAGGGCAATCCCCCTAGTGCTTAGATAGCACTCATAAGTGTAGGGAACAGAAAGATGTCCTCAGATACACCGAGCCTCAGAAGATGTATCATCAAAATACTGTTCTTGGGAAAAAAAAATTACTTGAGACTTAGCTCCAGCTGACCAAGAACTGACTCAAAATTAAGAAATGAAAAATAGGGAAGTTTGGGCAGCAAAACTCAGGAATCCACTTTAAATATGCATTGTCAGATTGTACAGCTCAAAGGTAAAGCGTGGCTCTGTAATCCTTCCTTCGAGGACTCCTTACCCGTGTAAGGAACTGTTGAAAGTCATAACTTTCACTTCACAGGTGGATGAATGCTTTAAAGAGCTACTGCTGTCACAATCAAGGACACATTTGGGACAAGGCTTGGAGAATTACAAAACAAGTTTTGTTCATTTGTTGGATTAATTTTTCTCCCAAACATAAAAGAAGAGTTTTATAGAGGTAGACTGGTCATTTTTTATTGCTAAGTAATTCAAGTAAGCAATTTTTGGCATCTTTTAAATGAATACTGAGTGACTTGGGTCACTGAGATATTTTTTTAATTGGGAAAGACAAATATTTCATTGATATTAATTATAGTCAAGTCCTTGCCATTTTTCCATGTAGGATGAATAAATCTTCCTTTGTTAATAATGTCTAAAAATCATATGACAAATGGTTTAACTTATTTACATATATACATACAGAATATCACCACAGAAAAGGGACAGAAGCAAAATGTTTGCAATGACTATCTCTGGATAGCAGATCTATAGGTGCCTTCTGTTGTATACTCTTCTGTATTTTCCAAATTTTCTAGGAGAATGTATTCTTTTTATAATACAAATTTTAAAAAATATATACCAATAACTATTATGCAAGTAAACGCACAGGAAAAAGACTAGAAGGAAATGAACCAAAGGACGTCTTTCATTCATTCATTTGTTCATTCATCCCACAGAAACTTAGTGAGCACCTGCTCTACCAGGTCTGGGGCTGGGTACTGACCACGGCCAAGTGTGGAGCCCTACCATCTCCAGCAGTGAGCTTTCAGTGTTTTTCTTCTTCCTTTTGTACTTCTTTAAAGTTTTATTTTGAATCTGTTTTTACTTATAAAATGACAGGGCATTATATTTATTTTTAAAAGATTCTGATAGAGCTATAGTTCAGAAAGAGTGTGTTGGTATAACTGTGTAGCCACGTTCTCACAGACAAGCTTTTGAGATATTCACTTATTTTTATTTATTTTTTTTAAAGATTTTTAATTTTTCCTTTTTTTCTCACAAAGCCCCCCGGTACATAGTTGTGTATTTTTAGTTGTGGGTCCTTCTAAATTGTGGCATGTGGGATGCCGCCTCATCATGGCTTGATGAGCGGTGCCATGTCGGCGCCCAGGATTCAAACTGGCGAAACCCTGGGCTACCAAGCGGAGCGCGCGAACTTAACCACTTGGCCATGGGGCCGACCCCGAGATAGTCACTTATTTTTGAAGTAACATTGGCATTCCACAGGAAGGCTTTGTCCTGCCCCTTGCAAATTCATTTCCTTAGCAAACAGAAGCCATAATTTTTAGAAAAAATTTAATTTTATTAGTAAGATTTTATATCTTCAACATCTGCCTATTTTAATATAAGTAATGTATACTTTTTTGAAGAGCAAATTTTTTATATGTGTTTCTTTAATGTTATTTAACTATCATGAACTACCTTTTTCGATAACAAGTGTTTTGGGGTAGTAAAAATATAAAAAATGTACAGTGTAAAATAAATTTGAATTTATATAAATACAAAATATCTATACCACGTCCTTTTGTGAATGAGATTTATCTTTGGATTTATCTTTTTCACTCTTCTTCTTCTGTTTTTCGTCTGCTTGTTTTTCAAAATAATCTTTAAGGAGATGGTTCAGCTGTGGTTCACACTGGCTTGCATGTTGTAATCCGCCTTCCCTTCCTTAAAAAGATAGAAAATATGAGCCAACTATACTTTAGTGTGGTTCCCAATTTATCATTTCAGTCATCTCCCACAGTGGCAAATTCGGAGCTGTTCCTACATGAACCACTCCAAGCACTAACCTAAAAGTCAGTTTTAATTCAAAATGCTTGAATTCAACACATTTTTATTTTACCTTCACAGTGTTGGATCACACGCCCCCATAGTCGATTTTTCCTCAAACAGGCTAAATTTCCCACAATCAACAAATGCCTCCTTCCTCTGGTCAATGCAACGTTCATTCTCTTTTCTGAGTCAATGAATCCTACTTGTCTCGTCCTTACACAGGACAGAATAATGATCTCCTTCTCAGCTCCCTGGAAAGCATCTACGGTGGACACCTGCACAGCTTTAAGATGAGGATGGTCGAAGTCCACGGCACTCAGTAAGTGACACAGCTGTGGGGGAAGAAGACAGGGATCAGGCAGTGCAGAGACCATGAAGAACTTAAGCCCTGAACCTACTCGCAGCGACCATTTCAATTTAACAAACAGTGGATAATTTTCATTTTCTTTATGACTCACATAGATTTAGCTAGATAGTTTCTAAAATGATAGATAAACAACTAGATGACAATATAAATTATGACACAAAATCAAAAGTGATGACTTATCTATTCCTGGGGAACTCATTTGGATATGCTAATTTAGAGTTGATAAACTAATAATGAAACGGATGAAAAATACTAAAAAAAAAACTGGTTAGAAGTAATTGGCTCATGTGTATATTAATATCTGGTATCTATCTTTGATTTACTGATAAAATGTAATAATAATGAAAGAACATTCTGGAAAACAGAGATTCAATCCCATCTGTCCCAAAACACAAAGCATACACCACATTTTCTTCCCTCTAATTTGTTTATTTGCATTTTTGCCTCAACAGCTGTAAAGTGAATTTAATTAAACCTTGTTAGGTTTACATTTAATTATACAGAAAAAAACCCAGACCAGACAAAAATCAGAATGTTTCTTTTTTAATATATTAACTATAGTCCCCAAAGTTTTTCAAGCACCAAACCAAACTACTACAAATGTAATATCAAATACTGTAATATAAAATTATAATATTTAATAGATGATAAATATCATAATACGTAATACAAACCTTGTACATCTGGGATTTGTATAATGTTATCACCCCAATCAGAGAGCCCGAGATTCCACTTGCAATCAGTGATTGAATCAGCTTGAGTGTAAAAGCAGCTTCTGCCACATTATGAAAGCTGTTATCTCTTTCAATCTGGAATAAGAAACAGACCCTAAATTCTGTTTCCCAGAAAGGCTATGGAAAGACCAAGGAAATCATACAAACAACAATGAAATTAAACCAGGAAACTAAACCGTGTTGACTCTCATCAGCATTAATGTCATTTACCTGTTCCAGTCCTTTGACATTATAGAAACACAGCGTTGGTAGCCATTCCAATAAAGGGCTCCTCTCTGTTTCCGAAACACCGTTTATGAGGTTTCCTTCATAAAACAGATCATTAGCAATAGCACTGATCGCAGGGTGACAACGGTACTGGGTTCTCAATAGAACTGGCTTGTGACCCTTAGAAAGTTAAATGCAGAAAAATAAAAAATTAAAACAGCATTTTTTTTCTTAGGAAAAAAAAGTACTTTAAAATTTAAAAATATTGCCATATTGAACCAGCCCTGATGGCCTAGTGGTTAAAGTTTGGCACACTCCACTTCGGTGGCCCACGTTCAGTTCCCGGTCGTGGAACCACACCACTTGTCTGTCAGTGGCCATGCTGTGGTGGCTCACACAGAAGAACTAGAAGCACTTATAACCAGAATATACAACCATGTACTGGGGCTTTGGGGAGGGAAAAAAAGAGGGGAAGATTGGCAATAGATGTTAGCTCAGGGCAAATCTTTCCCAGCAAATAAATAAACAAACAAATAAATAAAAATAAAGCCATATTTTGCTCTTAGTAAATGAATTACAACCATGATAAAACAGACTGTAAATAAAAATAATTTTTAAAAATTACTAAAAATATTCCTGGTAAACTATTATTACACCACCAAATTATAAAATATAAAAGAAGTTTGCACCTAACATTATGCTTTCATAATCTATGCGGAGTTGGTCTAACACTAATTGAAAAAGAATCTTTAAAAGCATTAGAAAGTGTTGTTGATAACTCATTTATTAACTTTCCTCCTTGGGTACAAGCTATGTTTCATTCTGAATCTTCAAAGAAGTTTCTAATTTTGTTAAGCCCTCATAAAGTCAAGTCCCATCTACATTAGGGCTCTTCTGGAGCACATTCTTTATTCGCAAAATGTTCCGTAGTATTGTTTCAACATTTTGAATAGCTACAAGATATTCTAATAATAATGATACATAATAAAATGTTGGATTAATGATCACATAGACAATGTATCTTCTATGGGGGAAAAACATGCAAGAAAAACATCAATCCTCAGTACTCTTTAGGGCAACAGTATGTGGATAAGTTGAAGTCGGTGGGCATGGGAAACCTCTGACAAAAAGCTTTAGGTATAAAAATGCTCAAAGGATCATTGTTTATAACTTAAAACAACATTAGAGAGGGGCTGGCCCTGTGGCCAAGTCGTTAAGTTCGCACGCTCTGCTTCGGCGGCCCAGGGTTTCCCTCGTTTGAATCCTGGGCATGGACATGGCACCACTCATCAAGCCATGCTGAGGCAGCATCCCACATGCCACAACTAGAAGGACCCACAACTGAAAAATACACAACTATGTACTGGGGGGTTTTGGGGAGAAAAAGGAAAAAAAAAATAAAATCTTAAAAAAAACCCAAAAACATTAGAGAAATGACTAAATTATGGTATATCCATACAACATAATATTCAGTGATTAAACATATTTATGACAACAGTGAATGATTACAAAGCTAGTAATAACACAGGGACATCATTTATTATAATGTAAAGTTAAAAAAAGATAGGATAGAAATTATATTAACGGTATGATCTCAACTATGTAAAAATACATATATACATATTTTCCAGTTTTATTTAGATATGATTGACATATAACACTGTATAAGTTTAAGGTGTACAATGTGTTGATTTGATACATTTATATATTGCAAAATGACCTCCACCACAGCCTTAACTAACACCTCCATCACGTCACATAACTACCATTTCTTTTTAGTAGTAAGAACATTTAAGACCTACTCCCTGAGCAACTTTCAAGTATATAACGCAGTATTATTAACTACAATCACCGTGCTGTACAACAGATCCCAGAACTTACACCTCTTATAACTGGAAGTTTGTACCCTTTGACCAACATCTCCCCATTTCCCCACCCTCCAGCCCCTGGCAACCACCATTCTACTCTTAGTTTCTGAGTTTGGCTTTTTAATATTCCACATATATATAACACACACACACACACCATAAAATACATAAAATATATAAAAATACATATACCTGATACATACATACACCCCTAGGATAAAAGCTGGAAGAAAAAAACACTGAAATATTACAAAGGGTTTTCTCTTGGGGGTGGTGAGGTTATTATAGATGTATTTTTACCTTTTTACTTTTCTGTAGTTTCCATACTTTCTATCATGAGTAGTAGGTATTACTTTCATTTCTTTTGCTTTTAACTAATTCTGAACTAGTTCAAATATACAGAAAAACAAAATGTGACATTAGTATTTAGTCATATTTGCTTCAGATCTCTCTTTTGTTAAGAAATAAAATGCGACATACATAGCGAAAGCCCCTCCCTCTCCTGTCTTTTACCACCTTCCCCAGAAATAGCCCCAGTGCCGAGTTTTTTTTTACGGCATCCCACGTGAGTTTTACGTGTTTACTGCACTGGCACACATTGATGAACAATATATATTATTTGTTGGGCTTTTGAAATTCACATAAGGATATTTTACTGTAAATCTCCCTTTGTACCTTGCTTCTTTCAACATCCACTATGTTTTTGAGAACTCTCTATATGGATCAGGTTCATTCATCTTAATCGTTTTATATTATTCCATTCTGTAACTAAATCACTTTTTAGTCTATCCTTTATTTGTCCTTTTAAAATTCCCTTAAAAAGTCTACTTCAGGGGCTGGCCCCGTGGCCGAGTGGTTAAGTTCGCGCGCTCTGCTGCAGGCGGCCCAGTGTTTCGTTGGTTCAAATCCTGGGCGCGGACATGGCACTGCTCATCAAACCACGCTGAGGCAGTGTCCCACATGCCACAACTAGAAGGACCCACAACAAAGAATATACAACTATGTACTGGGGGGCTTTGGGGAGAAAAAGGAAAAAAATAAAATCTTAAAAAAAAAAGTCTACTTCATATTTTAAAAGTCATCGACAACAGAGAGGTGAAAGCGCAAAGGGCATAACAGCACACATAATATGCTACCATTTGTAAAACGGGGGAAAGTATTTTATGTATTTGCTTATATTGGCATAAATTATTGCTAGCAGGATACAAGAAAAAGATGACGGTTGCTTTTAGGGAGAGGAACTGAGTAGTTGGGGGGATAGGAGTGGAAGTCTTTTCACTGTCTATACTTTTTGGTTCTGCTTAAATTTTGAATCATGTGACAAAATTACCTATTCAAAATGTTTTAAGATTTTTTTTCCCTCAGGAAGATTCACCCTGAGCTAACATCTGTTGCCGATCTTCTTTTTGCTTGAAGAAGATTCGCCCTGACCTAACATCCGTGCCAATCTTCCTCTAATGTATATGTGGGTTGCCACCCCACCATGGCCACTGATGAGAGGTATAGGTCTGCACCCAGGAACTGAACCCAGGCCGCCAAAGTGGAGCACACCAAACTTAACCATAAGGCCAGACCCAAGAATTTAAATAATTTTTTAAATTAAGATTTTTAAGAAGTCATTAAAAAAGTTTGATTCAAAGGAGCCTGGACAGTGACTTATCACGGAAGGGGTAGAAAGTTTTGCAATTCAATTACAATTAAAAGCTCAAGACAACTGAGAGCTTGGGTCTTCACAAAATTAAGTAGAACTCAATTAAAATCTCACTGTCACTTGAAACTCAACGTAGGGAGAATTTCCGAATTAAGAAGGTGGCAGGAAAAGCCACCTTGCAGAATCCATTCTCCAATATCTAAAGGAACAACAACAAACACTAAAAACAACAGCAAAGGAAAAGTTCAGCAGCCAGGCCGAAAGAAGGATTTACAGCCAACCCAATGACATAAACTTTAAAATGTGGTTGTCGTCAAGAAAGAAAGAAGTTTCTGGGGTGGAAAGGAGAAATGCAGTGTAGCGAGATTCCTAATTTCTCCAGAAGTCATATAATGGAAATGGCTCCTAAGAAGGAAAATGAAACAGAGCAAGTGAACTGAGAGGTTTTTGGTGGAAGTGAAGGCTCTGAGGACCAAACATCAAAATGATGGGACACCTCAGGCTCCAGAACATCCCTCATCTGGGAAAGGGACAACACTGCCAACCATGTGGAGCGAATTCTGGTGCAGCGAATTTAACAAAACCTTAGAAGTGAGAGAGCCCATGTAAGCTAATGCAGACAGCACATATTCTTACTGAGCTCTAGTCCAATCCCACCCCTCCTCGTCTCCCACCAGCATATTTTCAGGGTACTGGGAAAACAGAGAGAACACAGAACACAAATCTGAGAGAGATGCCCACTAGAGAACATCAGGAAATGAAAGAGGAATGGCAACTGTGCAAATGTTATGGAGCCTCAAAATTAATAAAGTCAAGGAAGACAATGCAACAGATACATGTAGAACACAGCCTAGACAAAAATATAGCCAGAACCAGAAGGAAATTTTCCACAAGTTTTCAAGCTTTAGTATACAATCAGAATATGATTCAGTGAAACAAAATCTCAAAGGTGTGATGATGAAAAGATGACGAGATTAAAAGGGAAATTTCAATCCTAAAGAATAAACAACTAAAAAAATATCATTAAGGGGCTGGCCCCGTGGCCGAGTGGTTAGGTTCGCGCGCTCCGCTGCAGGCGGCTCAGTGTTTCGTTGGTTCGAATCCTGGGCGCGGACATGGCACTGCTCATCAGACCACGCTGAGGCAGCGTCCCGCATGCCACAACTGGAGGAACCCACAACGAGGAGTGCACGGCTGTGTACCGGGGGGCTTTGGGGAAAAAATAAAATCTTTAAAAAAAAAAAAAAAAAAAAATATCATTAAAGAACTGATAAACTACAAGCAGCAAAAAACAAATAGAATTTTCATCACAAAACTCAGTATAACCCAACTCAAAACTGAATGCAACTTCACACTCAACATAAGGGGAACAGAAATAAAATTTCTGACATAGAAGAAAAGGCTTCACAGATAATGCAGATGAAATTAAAGTAATACAAATGGAAGACAGATAAAGACACCCAATATAAGAATAACTGGGGTACCTCTGTGTTATGGACTCAATGTTTATGCCCCCCATTCATATGCTGAACCTCTAAACCCCAGATGGTATTTGGAGGTGGGGCATTTGGAAGGTAATTAGGTTTAGATGAGGTCACGAGGGTGGGGTCCTCATGATGAGATTAGTGCCTTTTTTATAAGAGGAAAAGACCAGAGTTTTCTTTCTCTCCACCATGTGAGGGCACAGCCAAGAAGACAGCCCTTACCAGGAAGTGAATCTAAGGGCACCTTGATCTTGGCCTTCTCAGACTCCAGAACCGTGAGAAATAAATGTCTGTTGGTTAAGCCTACAGTATTTTGTTATAGCAGCCTGAGCTGACTAAGACATTGATAGAAAACCCACCAAATGGAACAAAAAACTTTCCTGAAACAAAGAACAGAATCTCCACTTTGAGAAAATTTATATTACAGGACGAAGAGATACAGAACACTCCAGGTCCACATATATTGTAGTAAATTTATCAACTTTACAGTCACAGGTTATAGAAAGAGTTCTTGCATCCAGGTAGAAAAGTAATCAGGCTGGCCCTAGAATTCACAGTAATCATCCATGCAACTATCCAATAGGCCAAGGTGCCATTTACATTTAAAGGCAATAGATCTTTTAAACATAAAAAGAATTCAGGAAGGTAAGCATCTATGAGCCATTCCTGAAAAAAATAAACGGATGACGAAGTCCAAAGCACTCAGATGAATGAAGAAGCTAAGTACTGAATCTTTAAATACAGAACTGATTCTAAATAATTGTACAAATTCTGATTGTAGAACGAAAATAATAACAATATATGTAACAAAATAGGAACATGGGAGGGGGTGAGAAAGAGGGGAAAAAAGCATGAGAGCACTAATGTCTCTTCCTCCCAGAGCAGAGAAATCAACCCAGTCTGTCCAAAATCTCTTGTTAGAGGGATTTTTAGGGAATAATATCTGTTATGGGTGAAAAAATATTTACTTGAGATTTAATAATTTTTTTAGTTTCATTTCAGTTTTTCTTCCTCTGTTAAGAAATTACGGATTATTGAAAGTTCAGCAAAATAATTCCTTAAATGCAATTTAAACTAGCAACAATGATAAAATTTTTCTTTTGGCAAAAAATTTTTTACAATTCTTTTGGCTGTACTATTTTAATTTTCTGCTTATAAAAATAGCTTGATTTAGATTATTGCATCAAAACAATAGTAATGATGAATAGATAAGAACTTGTGGTACATAAAAAGTAATGAAGTCACAAAGACCGATGGAATAGAACAGAGATCCCAGAAATAAACGTGCACACATATAGTCAATTGATTTTTGACAAGGGCACCAAAACCACTCAATGGGGAAAAGACAGTCTTTTCAACAAATGGCACTGAAAAAACTGGACATCTATATGGAAAAGAATGAAGTTGGTCTCTTACCTTATACTATATGCAAAAATTAACTCAAAATGGATGAAAGACTTAAATGTAAGAGCCAAAACTATAAAACTCCTAGGAGAAAACACTGGGGGAAATCTTCACAACATTGGATTTGGCAACAGTTTCACGGACATGACACCAAAAGCATGAACCACACAAGAAAAAAATAGATGAATTGAACTTCATCAAAATTATAAACTTCAGTGCATCAAGGGATACTATCAAGAAAACAAAAAGACAATCTATAGGATTGAAGAAAATATTTGCAAATCATATATCTAATAAGGGATTAATATCCAAAATATATAAAGAGCTCCTAGAACTCAACAACAACACAATAAACAACCCAATTCAAAATTGGCCCCATGGCTGAGTGGTTGGGTTCATGCGTTCTGCTTAGGTGGCCCAGGGCTTTGCTGGTTCAGATCCTGGGCATGGACCTGGCACCACTCATCAGGCCATGCTGGGGCAGTGTCCCACATAGCGGAACCAGAGGGACCTACAACTAGAGTGTGCAGCTGTATGCTGGGGGACTTCGGGGAGAAGAAAAAAATACAGGAAAAGACTGGCAACAGATGTTGGCTCAGGTGCCAATACTCAAAAAAAAAAAAAAAAGGGCAAAGAACTTGAATAGACGTTTTTCTAATGATCAGTGCATGAAAAAATCCTCAACATCATTAGTCACTAGGGAAATCACAATGAGATTCCACTTCATGTCCATTAGGGTAGCTATTATCAAAAAAAAAAAAAATGCGTTGGTGAAGATGTAAAGAAATTGGAATCTACACAATATATAAACAATAAATGATAAATCTATATGAATTTAGCAGTGTTACCATTAAGCAAAGTCGATCAAAAAGAGTTTGTTCCAATCCATTTTCATGAGCTGCATCAGAACCCTGAACAGTAGGAGGAAGCTGTTTGGGATCTCCAACAAGAATGAGCTTTTCACACTCAAACCTAAAGACAGAATTCCAAAAATTAATCTAAGCAATGAGAAAAGCATGCATTCACATCATTTATTGCACTATTTTCTAAAATCTATTTCAAAGAATTCGAATACCATGAAGTGTTCTGAGAACTAACAAGGCTTAGTAGTGCTAATAAGTGTATTAAAAGGCTTTGAACAGTTATGCAGTAAAGAATCCTTTACATAACTTTATTCTTTTCCACATAAAACCTATTAAGTGTCCCCCGCCCCTGCATGGAATTGGTATTTCACAGAACACACTTTGAGAAACAGTGATTTTTAGAATCAATAAACTTTTAGACTTGGAAGCTTTCTTAGGAGTCATTTGGCTTAAAGCCTTGCTTTAGAGATGAAGTAAATTAGGCTCTCAGGCTCAGTAAATTAGGCTAAATGTCTTTCTAAATAGAGGTGGGATATAATGGGAAAAAGTCAAAGTTTTATAGAAAAACCTATATCCAAATCTCAGCTCTGTTGTATTCCATGGACACAGCAAGTTTTCTAATCTCTCCGGGCTTCAGTATTTTTATTGGTAACCTGGAGGTAATACCACCCTGCATGGCTGTTGGAAGGATTTAATCAAGCATGCAATGTGTTTAGTATAGAGTAGGTGCTCCACAAGTGTCACGCCTCCACCCTTCGTGCAGGGCCTCACCCTTCCTCCACACTGGCTCCTGAGTAGGGTGACCAACTCATCCTGGTTTGCCCAGGACTGTCCCAGTTTAAACAGTGAAAGCCCCACGATGCAGGAAGCTTCCAACTCCTGGGGGAATCATGACCGTTGGTACCCTACTCCCTCATTAACTGGGACAGAGCAAGCACCAGAACTCAGGCCTACTGAGTCCAAGTCTCTTACTCTTTCCCCACCTTTAGGATTCCTCCGTAAGAGATACTTTAGAAGTACAAGGTTTCAATTGGCTGAGTCAGCTTAGAAGATTGCATGGTGTTCTCAATTTTAGTAGACAAATTTTCATTTTCAACTGAGTTTTCTTTATACACTCTATATCCTTTCATAATCTTAAATTATTTTCAGAACCTAAACACTGGAATTATATCAAGGTAAGGGAACTGAAGCACATTCTTCAGTAGAGTTAGATTCTCAAAACTATGACTAAAGAGGACCTTTAATCCAGTTGAGAAATCTGCAGGGTTCCAGTAGAATCCTAGCACTAGTGCTATCAAGGCTTTCAGGGTTATGTGATCCAAATATCTAAACCGTGATCTAACAAATTTTTTTTTTAATTTTTTTTTTTTGAGGAAGACTAGCCCTGAGTTAACATCTGCCAATCCTCCTATTTTTGCTGAGGAAGCCTGGCCCTGAGCTAACATCTGTGCCCATCTTCCTCTACTTTCTATGTGGGACGGCTACCACAGCATTGCTTGACAATCAGTGCCATGTCCGCATCCAGGATTCGAACCGGCAAACCCTGGGCCGCTGAAGCAGAACGTGCACACTTAACCGCTGCGTCACCCGGCTGGCCCCCTAACAAAATTTTGATACACTGAATCCCCCCCAAATTTCCCTCTGCATTCTATTAAAAAATAAGTTTAGTACTTGAATTGCTAAAAATTTTCACAAAAGTATGGTAAGAGTTTAAGCTGAGGAAATGTTTGAAATAATTGTGACATCTGAGTGCCCTTTGGAAAAGAATCTTTTAGGTTACCTTGCAATAGGCAGGAGAGAGGCCGGCTCAGTTATCTGACTACACTCATCCAGCACAACCACAGGAAATTTAAGCTCATTCATGCACGGGAACGGGCAGGCCGCACAGGTAGCTCCAACTACTCGAACCTTTATTACAAGAATGGTACTGATTAACAACCATTAAAAAAGGTAAGAGAATGTTTTTACCAAAGAACTTGCAGGCTAAAATCAGAAATGAGCTAGGCCTAATTAGTGACAATCAGAAATCATGGGTCACTTTATTTCCACATTTCATTACTCCCACATTAGAAATGGAAATCACAGAATATAGGCCACAAGCCCATTAATAAGAACAAATAAAAGGCACATTTTGATATTCGGAAGGAAAGTATTATATCAAGGATTTTTAAAACATTAAGGTAATGTACACATTTTATCCTTCTAGATGAGGCTGAATAAACACAACATGCATTGTTATCAACACAGGCCAGAGCTCTCCACAAGGAGCACTGAACACGCTAACGAACGGTCCTTTGCTTAAACTTCAAGCACACTAGTATTCTGACTTATTTAAGAAGATAAAGATGGCTAACTAATTCTGAACAACAGTAAGTTTAAGTGGACTTGTAGCCTGTAAGTATATTCGAATCTTCCAAGTCTCAAGGCAAAAGGCCTGATAAAAGCTAATATTTTATCTCTGGAACTAAACATAAATAAGAGGAAAATCGATGAATTTTCTAAGTGGATGTGGGCATCGGCCTAGCAGTCTACTGCACAGTCTACTAATGGTCTGTGCACACATCTACACACACACACACATACGTATGCTTTACAAATTAAATGCTGCCTCCACAGATCCTGTGAAACAAGAAAATATTCTAAACACATTATTTTCTTTAATAATAAATAATATTCATCACATATAAGACCTTTGTCAGGTTTCCCTTCTTTTGTTAAAAACAAAAACAAAAATCCTAATGCCATATTTATATTAGAAACTCCACAGTTTTTAAACATTCGGTTCTTCTAAAACGATCCAGGAAAGGACACCCTTGTAGCAATATACACTGCTCTTGGTACTACTCTCAAATACCATCCGCTATCTAATTTCTGGTAACTGTATCTGACAAAAACAACCTTAGAATGAGAACCCTAGAGTTATGAATCAGGAAGCAATTTTTTCACTTAAATATCTAATACGAAAACCTAAAGAACTAATAAGCTTTTTCTTTAAAAATAAGTTTCATTGTAAAGATATGTCACTTTAGCAATGTGTCAGGTCTAACCGGACCTTGGAAGTTTGTTAGAGAAAACCTGTAAAAAAAGTTTCCTCTAAGAGTTTTCATTTGTGAACAGGCAATACCAATGAGTAGCAGATTATGGTAACTCAGCTTTCACTTAGAAAGTTACCAAAGAAACCATTAATTCTTACATATCACTATTGTGTTGGATAAGTGAGTAAAATGGTAAATAGTTTACATAAATGACTAATTGGCATTAATTGAACACAGTCAAACCAAGCCCTTCTGGATTTGGTTGGGGAGAAGGGAGTAGAGTCAGTTACTCTGTAACTCAGATAATAGAAAGCTAGTCTGGAGCCTTCTAAGGACATGTTGCAGACTGGTTATATTTCCAATTTCCCCTTCCTCTCTGTGAGAGTGTGGCACATCCACACCCTCTGCCATGTGACTCTGCAGTGCTTCCCACCAGAGAAATAGGTGGAGTATATTTCCCTGTCCCCACGATGTTGGGCGTGGCCATATGACCTCTTATAGCCAATGGAGTGTTAGAGGACATGAGATGAACAGAAGCTCTAAATGCATTTGTGTGACCTAGCCTGCTCTCTTGCACTTCTGCCATCTATCAGGAGAAGGCCATCATGCCACAGGCAACTGTTCCAGAATGAGAGACCTGACCCATAGCCTTAAGCTGAGTCATGCCAACTGATCTGTAGAGTCCTAGGTTTGTTGTCTTAAAGTACTGAGATTTTATTTGTTAAGCAGCATTATTTCAGCAATAGCTGACCAATAGAGGGTCCCAAGCATGCTGATTTTCCTGAATCTCTTGCAGAAAATGACCAACGTCCACATGGTCCATGAAGCCAACAAGCTTCTTCCCCTCCATCCCTTTACTTTTCCCCATGCTCTCCTTTCATGGGAGGAAGCTACTAATTGGCTTCTTTTCCCCTACCAGCTGATGCCCAAGCTGCCCTGGATCAGAAGCTGATAAAGGGGATGATGCTACTTGTTATAGCCTGGGATCCTGTATGTCCAGTCTTGGCTCCTAATACAGAAGCAAGTGTCTGAGCCTCCTATATTCTTGGATATAGACAGACTTTGAAAGGCTTGGCTTTCTAGGAGCTCTCCTAAATTAAAGACAAATTTCACTTGGATATTTTGCCCAGGGTCAGACTTTCTCTTCCTCTATTTCTTCCAGAGAAAAAAAAGCCAAGTTTCATTTAATTTGCCAGGAATTGATTCCTACCTCTTCCCTTTCCTCTTTAAGCTTACTGAAAGATAATCAAACAGACAAAGGGAGAAAGGATGTGATTCAGTCATGGTGAGTTGGATTTGTTCACAAATTTAAAGAATGCTTTACAATAAAATAACAAGCACTGGATAGACATGCACATTAAATCTAAGCTATCATAGTCGTTTGTGGTAATTTAAAGGAAATATCCTCCATCAACACGACTAAAATAAATCTGAATAGCATATATAAATGATAAAGAAACCAACGGAAGCTGTTGCCCCTCACCTGCTTCAGGAGGGTTTTATTGGTTCCCAGTTTATGCTGCTCAATACTTTTCCTCACATAGACTTTTTCCACAGGAGTCAGGTCTTCTTTCATCAATGCATGTAGTTCTTTTAATTGCTCATTTTCATTTTCTGAGCCAGCATGCAAGCTAAAAACAGAATTATATAATTTATTCCATTTTTCATAATACCATAAAAAGTAAAACACAGATTTTCTAAGTCAACCAAAAAAAAGATAAGGCTTTCTTCACTCTTCTTCAAAAACCAATTTTAGGGTAAGAGTTACATAAAACTATTATACTTTTCTGAACATTCAGCAACTTCCAGAATTTAGCATTCTTACCTATAAGGTAAAATTGGCTTGGCAATCTTCCTAACACTTCCAACTCTGACAAACTTTTCAAATCCAAGACCGAGAAGCCTTTAAAGAACACAAGGTAAAACAGATTCTGATTATTTAGAAAGAAGAATATAAAGTAAGGTTTCATATAATATTTATGTTATGAAAATTAATTTCGTGTAACAGTATATTTTATAGTTATATAATTCAATGTAAAATGCCAAAACTCAAAGTAAATGGAATGTAGCTAAAAGACTTTTTTATATAATGCATTTTATAGAGAATTTTTAAATACATATTATCTTATGTTGAGGGCTCATTAAATGTTCATAAAATACTGATGTTACTATTTATCACTAATCAAATTGCCCCTAAAGACATATGAAAGCAATAGCTACCATACATTTAGCATCGAGATTTATTAGGAACAGTGTTAGCCTCTTTATGTGCACTATCTCGTTTAATATCATTACAGCTCTGCACTAAATCTCATCTTAAAGAGGACACTGAAACTCAGAAGTGAAGCCACACAGCCAGGAAGTGGAGTCAGCTGTGATTCAAATCTGGGCAAGTGTGTCTACCTGCAAAGGCTGTGACGGCTCTTCTACATGCCTTACCCCCACTCAGGGCCTGCTGATGCCGCAGCCCTCACCTGCCCTTCCCTCTTATGATCTTACAGCTCCAGCTCTGGGCGAGGAACAGAGCAGGAGCTCAGTGAACATCCAGTCTCTAAAACGTCTTCTCCCACCTCAAATGGGAATTAAAGAGCCAGAAAACTAAAGAAACTATGGCTCCCCAAACATAGTTTTCCTAAATAATTTTGAAGCAATTTGTTCAATGTCAATACATGAATAGGTTTCAATTTTTGCATTTTTCATAGTCCTCATCTTGGAGAATAGTCAGCTACTTTTTAGTCTGAAAACCTAGTTTACATTTTTCCCAATGCCAGTTTGTGTTAATTCTGTGATAATAAAGGGTGCAGTAGCCTCATTGTACTGCTACCATAGGGTAAAAAGTATGTTTCATTTCTTCTCAAGAAACTCTGTATCCTCTCCTGTCCATTACAATTGGAATACATGGTCCACATGCACAGGTAAACGTTACCTCAGTGTGAAGAAATATGTGGTCCAGCCTATACACAGTTGAGCTATATATGCTAATTACACATTCACATTACTCAAGTCCTTATCAGAGGTTTAAGCATTAAAGAATCTCTACTGAATGTTTTGTTGCCTTTTAACTTTCAGTGCTCACCTTCCGTCTTCATTCTACTTGATTTTTTCTTTTCTAATAGTCTACAGCTAAATTTTCATCTCAGGCTGAGCACTCTAAAGTTCTTGCCTGTCTAGTCTCCATGTCTCTTCATTGACTTGAATCAAAAAATGTCCTCAGCTGCTTTTTTAGATTACTCAGCAGAGTGCACCCTGGCAGAACCTTTCTGAAGGGCAATTTTGCAAAGCATATGAGGAAGCTTAAAAATGTTCATATCTTTTATACTAGGCCTAGGGCTTTTTCCCGAGGAAAGAATCAGAAAGAAAGACAAAGATTGATGTTTAAGGATCTTTGTCACAATATTATTTACAGTGGCAAAAATCTGGAAAGAGTACAAAAACAGGTGCAAAGATCAATGGAACAGAATTGAATGCCCAGAAATAAAACCACACATCTATAGACAGCTAATCTTCGACAAAGGAGCTGAGGGCATACAATGGAAAAAAGAAAGTCTTTTCAACAAATGGTGGTGGGAAAACTGGAAAGCCACATGTAAAAGAATGAAAATTGACCGTTCTTTTTCACCATTCACAAAAATAAACTCGAAATGGATCAAAGACCTAAAGGTAAGGCCTGAAACCATAAGGCTTCTAGAAGTAAATATAGGCAGTACTCTCTTTGACATCAGTATCAAAAGGATCTTTTCAGACACCACGTCTTCTCGGACAAGGGAAACAATAGAAAGAATAAACAAATGGGACTTCATCAGACTAAAGAGCTTCTTCAAGGCAAGGGAAAACAGGACTGAAACAAAAAAACAACCCACCAATTGGGAAAAAATATTTGCAAATCGTATATCCAACAAACGGTTAATCTCCATACTATATAAAGAATTCACACAACCCAACAACAAAAAAATCAAACAACCTGATCAAAACATGGTCAGGGGACATGAACAGACGTTTCTCCAAAGAAGATATACGGATGGCCAATAGGCACATGAAAAGCTGCTCATCATCACTGATCGTCAGGGAGATGCAAATCAAAACTACACTAAGATATCACCTTACACCCATTAGAATGGCAAAAATAACCAAAACAAAAAGTAACAAATGTTGGAGAGGGTGTGGAGAAAAAGGAACCCTCATACACAGCTGGTGGGAATGCAAACTGGTGCAGCCACTATGGAAAACAGTATGGAGGTTCCTCAAAAAGTTAAAAATAGAAATACCATATGACCCAGCCATCCCACTACTGGGTATCTATCCAAAGAACTTGAAATCAGCAATTCCAAAAGTCCCACGCACCCCTATGTTCATTGCAGCATTATTCACAATAGCCAAGACATGGAAGCAACCTAAGTGCCCATCAACTGATGATTGGATAAAGAAGATATGGTATATATATACAATGGAATACTACTCAGCCATAAAAAATCGTCCCATTCACAACAACATGGATGGACCTTGAGGGTATTATGTTAAGTGAAATAAGCCAGATAGAGAAAGACAATCTCTGTATGACTCCACTCAAAGGTGGAAGTTAAACATGTAGACAAAGAGAACAGGGGGCTGGCTGGGTGGTGCAGCAGCTAAGTTCGCATGTTCCCCTTCTTGGTGGCCCAGGGTTCACTGGTTTGGATCCTGGGTGCGGACATGGCACCGCTTGGCAAAAGCCATGCTGTGGTAGGCATCCCACATATAAAGTAGAGGAAGATGGGCATGGATGTCAGCTCAGGGCCAGTCTTCCTCACCAAAAAAGAGGAGGATTGGCAGTAGTTATCTCAGGGCTAATCTTCCTCAAGAAAAAAAAAAAAGAAGAAAAGCTGGGCAAGGGCCAAAAATGTGGAGACTAAACAACACACTACTGAATAGCCAATGGATCATTGAAGAAATTAAAGGAGAAATCAAAAATATTTGGAGACAAATGAGAATGAAAATACACCATACCAACTCATATGGGATGTAGTAAAAGTGGTCCTAAGAGGGAAATACATAGCAATACAGAACTAGCTTAACAAACAAGAAAAATCTCAAATAGGCAATCTTCAACTACACCTAACAGAATTAGAAAAAGAAGAGCAAACAAAGCCCAAAGTCAGCAGAAGGGAGATAATAAAAATTAGAGCAGAAATAAATGAAATTGAAATTTAAAAACAAAACAGTAGAAAGGATCAATGAAACAAAGAGCTGGTTCTTTCAGAAGATAAACAAGATTGACAAATCCTTAGCCAGACTCACTGAGAAAAAAAGAGAGAAGACTCAAATAAATAAAATTAGAAGTGAAAGAGGAGAAATTACAATGGATACCATAGAAATACAAAGGGTTATAAGAGAATACTATGAAAAACTATATGCCAACCAAGTGGACAATCTAGAAGAAATGGATAAATTCTTAGACTCATACAACCTCCCAAAACTGAACCAAGAAGAAATAGAGAATCTGAATAGACCAATCACAAGTAAAGAGATTGAAACACAAATCAAAAACCTCCCCGAAAATAAAAGTCCAGGACCAGATAGCTTCTCTGGAGAATTCTACCAAACATTCAAAGAAGATTTAATACCTATCCTTTTCAAACTACTCCAAAAAACTGAGGAAGACAGAACACTTCTGTCTTCTCATTCTACATGGCCAACATCACCCTGATGCCAAAGCCAGACAAGGACAACACAAAGAAGGAAAATTATAGGCCAATATCGCTGGTGAATATATTGGCAAACTAAATACAGCAATATACATCAAAAAGATCATATACCATGATCAAGTGGGATTGATACCAGGGACACAGGGATGGTTCAACATCCACAAATCAATCAATGTGATACACCGTTAACAAAATGAGGACTAAAAACCACATGATCATCTCAATAGAGGCAGAGAAAGCATTTGACAAGATCCAACATCCATTTATGATAAAAAAAAAACTCTCAATAAAATGGATATAGAAGGAAAGTACTTCAACATAATAAAGGCCATATATGATAAAACCACTGCCAACATCATAGTCAATGGGGAAAATCTGAAAGTCATCCTTCTGAGAACAGGAACAAGACAAGGGTGCCCACTCTCACCACTCTTATTCAACATAGTACTGGAGGTTTCAGCCAGAGCAATTAGGTAAGAAAAAGAAATAAAAGGAGTCTAAATAGGCAATTAAGAAGTGAAACTCTCGCTGTTTGCAGACAACATGATTTTAGACATAGAAAACCCTAAGGAATCCATCAGAAAACTACTAGAGATAATCAACAACTACAGCAAAGTTACAGGGTACAAAATCAACTTACAAAAATCAGTTGCATTTCTACACTCTAATAACAAACTAAGAGAAAGAGAACTCAAGAATACAATCACATTTACAACCACAACAAAAAGAATAAAATATCTAGGAGTAAATTTAATCAAGGAGGTGAAAGACCTATACAGTGAAAACTATAAGATATGATTGAAAGAAATCAATAATGACATAAAGAAATGGAAAGATATTCCATGCACATGGATTAGAAGAATAAATATATTTAAAATGTCCATACTACCTAAAGCAATCTACAAATTCAATGCAATCCCAATCAGAATTCCAATGATATTCTTCACAGAAATAGAACAAAGAATCCTAAAATTCATATGGGGCAACCAAAGACCCCGAATAGCTAAAGCAATCCTGAGAAAAAAGAACACAGCTGAAGGTGTCGCAATCCCTGACTTCAAAATATACTACAAAGCCATAGTAATCAAAACAGCATGATACTGGTACAAAAAACAGGCACACAGATCAGTGGAACAGAATTGCAAGCCCAGAAATAAAACCACACATCTACAGATAGCTAATCTTCGACAGAGGAGCTAAGAACATACAATGGAGAAAGCAAAGTCTCTTCAACAAATGGTGTTGGGAAAACTGGACAGCCACATGCAAAAGAATAAAGGTTATCTTTCGCCATACACAAAAATTAACTCAAAATGGATCAAAGACTTGAAGCTAAGACCTGAAGTCATAAAACTCCTAGAAGAAAATATAGGCAGTACACTCTTTGACACTGGTCTTAGAAGGATCTTCTCAAATACCACGTCTACTCAGACCAGGGAAACAAAAGAGAAAATAAACAAGTGGGACTTGACCAAACTAAAAAGCATCTGTGAGGCAAAGAAAACCAGGAACAAAACAAAAAGACACCAACTGGGAGAAAATACGTACAAATCATTTATCCAACAAGGGGTTAATCTCCAAACTATACAAAGAACTCACATAACTAAACAACAAAAAAACAAACACCCTGATCAAAAAATGGGCAGAGGATATGAACAGACATTTTTCCAAAGGAGATGTACAGATGGCCAAAAGGCACATGAAAAGATGTTCAACATCACTAATCATCAGGGAGATGCAAATCAAAACCACACTAAGATATCACCTTACACCCATCAGAATGACAAAAATATCTAAAACTAATAGTAACAAATGTTGGAGAGGTTATGGAGAAAAAGGAACTCTCATACACTGCTGGTGGGAATGCAAACTGGTGCAGCCACTATGGAAAACAGTATGGAGATTCCTCAAAAAATTAAAAATAGAACTACCATACAACCCAGCCATTCCACTACTGGGTATCTATCCAAAGAGCTTGAAGTCAGCAATTCCTAAAGTCCTACGCACCCCAATGTTTATTGCAGAATTATTTACAATAACCAAGACATGGAAGCAACCTAAGTGCCCATCAACAGATGAATGGATAAAGAAGATGTGGTACATATATACAATGGAATACTACTCAGCTGTAAAACAGAACAAAAGCATTCCATTTGCAATAACATGGATGGACCTTGAGGGAATTACGCTAAGTGAAATAAGCCAGTTAGAGAAGGACAATCTCTGTATGACTTCACTCATATGAGGAATTTAAAAATGCAGACAGAGAGAACAGATTGGTGGCTACAAGGGGAGAGGGGAAGTAGGGGGTGGGCACAGGGGGGAAGTGGTGCACCTGCAACACGACTGACAATCAATGTACAACTGAAATTTTACAAGTTTGTAACCTATCATTAACTCAAAAAAAAAAAAAAAAAACCTACACTAAGGGGCCAGCCCCATGGCCGAGTGGTTAAGTTTGTGCACTATGCTTCGTCGGCCCATGGTTTTACTGATTCAAATCCTGAGTGTAGACATGGCACCGCTCATCAAGCCACGTTGAGGCAGCATCCCACATGCCACAACTAGAAGGATCCACAACTAAAAATACACAACTATGTACTGGGGGGCTTTGGGGAGAAAAAAGGAAAAATAAAATCTTCAGGAAAAAACCCAAAAAACTACACTAACATATCACCTTACACCTGTTAGAATGGCTATAATCACCAAGACAAAAAATTACTAACGTTGGAGAGGATGTGGAGAAAAGGGAACCCTCATACACTGCTGGTGGGAATGCAAACTGGTGCAACTACTATGGAATACAGTATGGAGATTTCTCAAAAAATTAACAATAGAAATACCATATGATCCAGCTATCCCACTACTGGGTATTTATCCAAAGAAGTTGAAAACAACAATTCAAAGAGGTTTATGCACCCCTATGTTCACTGCAGCATTATTCACAATAGCCAAGACATGGAAGCAACCCAAGTACCCATCAACTCACGAATGGATAAAGAACATGTGGTGTATATATATCCAATGGAATACTACTCAGCCATAAAAAAAACCAAAATTGTCCCATTTGCAACAACATGGATGGACCTTCAGAGTATTATGTTAAGCGAAATAAGCCAGACAGAGAAAGACAAATACCATACGATTTCACTCAGATGTGGAAGATAAACTAACACATGGACAAAGAGAACAGTTTAGTGGTTACCAGAGGGGAAGGAATGGGCACAAGGAGTGAAGGGGCACATTTATATAGTGACTGACAAATAATGTACAACTGAAATTTCATAATGTTATAAACTATTATGACCTCAATAAAAAAAAATTGCTTAACAAAAGGCTAATCATTGCATATAATAGAGCTATGAAAAATTATGTTTTCTAAGATGATTTGATATAGAGAAATAATCTTTAAGTAAAAAAAGCAGGACACAAAACAATATATACTGTTGAATACCAAGTTTGAAAAACAAAATGTGTGTGTGTGTGTATATATATAAAAAATTTGTAAAGAAATATAATATTATCTGTATAGTCTGCATATTTTCTATCGTAAGTATTAACATATGTAATTATAAAAGTTAATTTTTAAAAAGCCACTTATAAGTAAAGGATTATTTCTCCTAATTAAACTTCATCATTTATGCTGAAATTCAGATCATTAAACACTGGAATATTGGTAAAATATTATGTAATAGTTCTTTGTATTTTTAATAAAATCTTACACAATCACAAAAATTGTATCCCTGCAAACAGATTGTGTTGCCTTCTTTAGATCCCTCTTATTGAAACCAAACACATAATTTAATTAAATTGTTCAGCTACTTTACCACTATATTTTCATACAGCAGGTGGACAAGAGAATGACCTACAATTTGGTTCTGCAATTTTAGCCTACTTCCAAGGCTCCTGGGTCAGCGACAGAGGACTTTAACTCATGGCACAGGAAGCAGCATAAGCATCAATATATCTGCATTGGTTTCTCTTGGTCCTCAAATCCTATGAGGAGAGGCAGAGGGTCCAGATGGATGCCTGCACATGTAGTGGGCTGAGCTATAGGAAAGGAACACTAAGCTTGGGGCTTAGTAAGCAAACCTGCTCTTTGTCCCAGAGGGAGACATGACCTTATCAGTCAAGGTTGCTTGTTGTAAACACAACCCTGAGAAATGTCTTGGGTAAGAGGACTCAAGGCCTTGCGTCTTTAGCATCCCGGTGGGTATGTCAGCATCCCAGGGCTTATTGCCTCCTCCAACAACACACCCTTCAGCTCTACATGTTCTTGGCTGAACTCAAATTTTTACATAAGTATCCCAACCTTGTGCCAAAATTGTCAGGTTTGGTATTTTATTTTATCCTACTTACAAACTAATAAGTTAGCCTATTACTGTTTCTGGATACCACCTCTTGAGTCAGAGACAAAGGCCATGCATTTTTGGCATACCCAGCAAAAGTGTGCATGGACACTCAGGGCCTATGGTGGATTGCCTTTCTCAACAATAACCTAAACATTAGCTACTTAAATACACTTGTCATACTTACCCAAGAAGTACTCTGTCAACAGCTACATTAGTGGAAGAAGAAATCAGAAGTTTCCATGGTCTTGCATTTCCAACTGTAGGAGCTTCACTCTTCTCAAATAGCTGTACAAAAAACAAAATCACCACTGCCAGCAAATAACTCTTTCCTGCTCCAAAAACACCTAATTAATTTGAAGGAGGAGAAAAAAATAAAGGCAATATCATAATTAAGTTTCTGAAAGCACAAGAAATATTTCATCTATCTCCCTCTCTTCTCCATTTATTTATTCAAAAAACATTAATTGAGTGGCCACTGTGTGCTCAGCACAAAGGATAAATAAATAAATAACCAAAAGACCTCCACATTTAATGAGACCCTAGGCTACTTAGGAAGATAGGCAAAGTAAAGGAACAATGATAAATAATATGTTAAATAACACCGTTACGGTGTCAGAGAAAGAACAGCTCTCCCTGCTTTGGTGGAGGTGGGAATGCTTCCTAAAGATAAGCAGCAGCAGAACTAAGTCTTCCAGAATAAGATAGCCAGTCTGCTCAAAGACAGGGTCCTTCTGGGCAGAGGCATGACAACGCACGAGGCCATTAAGTATTTCTACACAGCCTGTGGCGAATAGACAAGAGACGAGGTGACAAGGTAGACAAGGGGACAAATCACAAGAGCTCTGCTTGCTATGGCTAAAGAGTTGGAGTTTTGTCTTAAAGGCCAGGGGAAGTCACTGAAGGATTTTAAGCAATGGAATTGACTTAATCAGATTGTGTTTTAGAAAAATTCCTTGAGTGAAAACATGAAGAAAGGTAAAAGTAAAGGTAGATCAATTAGAAAGCTGTGTGAGATAATCCTAACAGTAAACATGCTAACTTCACTAAGCTCCTGCCCTGTGCCAGGCACTGTCCCAAGCCCTTCACCAACGTTAACTCACTTCATCCTCCAACCCTTCGAGACAGAGGCTATTATCAACCCATTTTACAGAGTAGGAAATTAAAGCTAAGAGATAAGCAACCTGCCCAAGATCATACAGCTAATGCATGATACAGCCAGGATAAAAATGCAGGATTCTAGCTCTAGAGCCCCCACTCTGCCCACTAGGCTAGATGGAGGTGCGATGAGGCTTGGATTAAGTGGCAGTGCAAGTGAACTGAGCAGAGAGAATCGATATGAAAGACAGGCAGACACTAGAAGGGAAACATCTCAGGGACTGATCTCATGGGGGGAGGTCAACAGTAAGAGAGTATGAGGAGGATTAAGCAAAAGTCACTTAGTCCAGGGAGAAAGAATAATCTAGGATGACACCCAGATGTCTAGATTGGTCAACAAGGTGGATGTGATGTAAATCCTCAAAATAGTACAAAAAGCAAGATCAGCTTTGGAGTGGAGGCGAGAGGAAATGAGCTGAAGAGGTGACAGAATCCAGACAGAGGCATTAGCTCTGAAGAGGACAAAGCAAAGCTCCTTCACTGGGAGAACCAAAAGGGCTAACAGAGGTCCAAACTTAGGCAAATCTGAGAAGGAGGGCAGCACATTGGAAGGAGCTGCTGTTATGAACTCCACTTCGTGTTCCAGAGGTAAGACCAATTTCAGAGAGTGGAGCAGGGGCAACGATGGGGTTATGAGAAGAAGGAAGGTTTGGAACAGCTGCTGTGAAGGATGGAAGAGCGAGCTGATAGGAAATACACGGCTTTGCTGGTCAGAGTTGAAGTCCACTCTAACAGAGCAACACGTAGACATCTAAATCAAGTCTGGGCACTTGGATACGAATGAGCAATGCGACTCACTCATCAGATACCCTACCCATTCTCCCATTTAGGGTGGACAGTTCTGCTCTCACCTAATGGTTTACCAAAACAGGTTCAGATTCAAAAAATCTATTTAGAGTTATTCTGGAATCTTGTTTGACTAGGAAATGACAAACAAGCCAACTGAGTTATAAAAGCTTATATAACAATGTATTTACTAGCCTGTTTCTTTCTTGCTTCTTACCATGTATGATGGTGATAGGGAGGGTAGGGGTTCGCAGTTCCTCCACTTCCATGCTTTCGTGTGAGGCCATCATGTGAGCTATCTGAATTAGAGCTGTAGCTTGGTCCTTGTTTAACTCGTGTGCCTGAATTAACTCACTAGCTAACTGCAACGTTGCTCCTAGGCTGAGGAGTTCAAACTTTGTGTTGATATTCGAAAAGGCCGGTGGGATAAATTTTCTCTTATTGACTCTCTTGTTGCTAACTGTAGTTGATGAAGACCTAGTAAAAAGGCAGTAAATAAAATCAAAGAAAAATGAGGGGCTTTTGAAAAAGGTGAGTAAACCTATTCATAACTTTGCTTCCACTTTTTAAGCATCACAGAAGATTTTTTCATGGGCGCAAATGGATATAAACCCCAATTTGGAGGAGGGTAGAAAGGAAGAGAACTAACATTTGTTGAATACCTACTATGCACTGGCACTATGCGAGCATTTTACATGGCATTTGATGTAATCTTCACAACAACACTAGGAAGTAGTTAATTATCTCAAATAAAGATGCAGAAACATTAAATTTTTTCCTAAAAAGCACACAGCTAATAAGTGGTGTACTGACTTTAAAGCCACGTTCTATTATATAAAACTGAGATAATTAATACAGCCTCTATTTCAGGTAAAACTGCAATAAATAAATTGGTTTTATTTCTATTTCTATACAGCCTGAATTCATTTGGAAGCAGATAAATAACATAATGGAATCATAAAGATATTTATTTTGGGGCCAGCCCTGTGGTGCAGTGGTTAAGTGTGCACGTTCTGCCTTGGTGGCCTGGGGTTCGCCAGTTCAGATCCTGGGTGCAGACATGGCACTGCTTGACAAGCCATGCTGTGGTAGGCATCCCACACATAAAGCAGAGGAAGATGGGCATGGATGTTAGCTCAGAGCCAGCCTTCCTCAGCAAAAAGAGGAGGATTGGTGGCACATGTTAGCTCAGGGCTAATCTTCCTCAAAAAGAAAGAAACTTTTTTTTACCTAGGACTTCATTATGTTGAGAAAAATGAAATACCACAAGACAGATCATAACATTCCAAACTAGAAACTAGACTTTTTCTATCATTTTAATGAATTTAATATGATATCACTACCAATTTTTAAAAAGGGGGCATAGTGCTTGAGAAATTAAAAATGAGATAAAGGTTATGTCAAGAGATAAAATCAGTATCAATATACATACTGAATTCAAGCTGCAAAATGATTCTTTTAAATGTTAAATAATTTGCAGCAGAAAAATACAGATGAATAGAAAAATAAAGTCAACACTCAAAAGATCCTTAAGAAATCACTCCTTGACAAAGGGAAAACATTTGCAATAACATTTATTAGTCTCAATCATAATAAATAAATGGATGGATGGATGGATGGAGTGATGGCAAACGATGCATATTTCCCTTTATCTTTTCATTTTTAACTAGTAATCCACAGTAATCTCATAATCTCTAAAAGATAATTAATGTTTTGGCAAAAATTTATGTAATACACTTTTGCTGCAATTTCATATTCACATTTAGTCACCATTTTGGAATACCAAAGACCTGGAGGTAAATAATGACTTACAGCGTTAACAGGCTCTGTGTTAGAGGCAGAGTAGCTGGATTAAAGTAGTCCTGGATGTTTTTCAAAGTGGTCAGCTCTGTGCTAGCGTTACAAACCAAGAGTGCATGAACCACCACTATAGAGAGGATGCAGAAAATGAACATTTAATGTAAGTAAAATGGACCGTTAAAAAAGACTAACGCAGTGTTCAGCTACTGAATGAATCGCATGACATAAAATAAACCCTCACGTACACACAGAGTTCCTTTATCCATTAAGCTACAATACTAACTGCTCTTTCATACTTCTTATATGGGTACCCACAAACTGTATAACTTAAATCAAGTTTGGACTTCCACACATCCGCTGATGAAGAAAAACAACTGTTGTGAGTTAGTGCGTGGTGTGCTGCTTGACAGGCAGCAGTTCCTTTATCAGCGTAGCACCTTGTGCTGTACAGTGGCACTTGTGTAGTTTTTGAGCATTTTCTTGCATTTTTTCCTCAATTACCTTATAGAAATATATGGAAAAGTTAGAATGCTGATGTTGGTCAGGAAACAAATGCAGCAAATATGAAAATATGCATGTGAAAAGTGACAAACATTCACTTAATTAGGCTCTTATTGGACTCAAGCTGGTTGATTAGGTTTATTCAGTTCTCAAAGAAAAAATCAAAAGTTAAAAATGTATATAAAATACTTGAAATAAGTCATTAAATGCTGTATCTTTAATTAGTTATGGACCAAATTCAACCATAAGAAATTATTCCAGAGACTGAAATGTATAGAGAAGTCTATGGATTCATAGAACTGCATAGGGATTCAGCTTATTAAAGCCTTCTTTACTAAAAGAAAAATAAAGCTGGTAGCCTATACTGTCTTATTAAGAATTTCTCAAGGGGCTGGCCCGGTGGCATAGTGGTTAAGTTTGCACACTCCACTTTGGCGGCCCAGGGTTCACAGGTTCAGATCCTGGGCACGGACCTGGCCCCCCATCAAACCATACTGTGGCACCATCCCACAAAAAATATAGAGGAAGATGGGCACAGATGTTAGCTCAGCGACAGTCTTCCTCAAGTAAAAAGTGGGAGATTGGCAACAGGGCCACTCTTCCTCCCCACTAAAAAACCAAAAGGATTTCTCAAGGCAGATGATAAACTACTCTCAAAATAAAAATCATACCCTCCTGCTCAACAACTTGCAAAATCTTTTGCAAAATCTACAAGATGTTCTCAATGTAAAAGTAAATGATTTGCTACTAAATGTACCCTATTAGAATAACAAACCAAGAGAATTCAATAAACCAAGAGAATCAAAATTTGATGTAGGAAATTACTTGAGAAATTCTTATTTATATGTTTAATGTTTACATTTTTAAAAATCAAGTATATATCGTGTAAAAGTTAACTTTAACAAAACTTTATCAAAAATATTAAGTGAGGGGTCAAGATTTGATTCTAGTGTTAGCCCTCTGGGACTTGAACTGCAGAAATGTTCATATATCCAACTTTCACACGCATTTTCAGGAACACATTGTATACAACAGTAGGAAGTAGAGGTGAATGTTTTCATTGGCTTTAATCAAACAATCCCACACAAAGTTAGCACTCTTGCTCACAGCCTACTTCATGTCTATCATTCTTTTTTAATATAAATTAACATGGCCATGGTAATACTTACTGTTAGTGGGCCAATTAGAGGGGAAGTAACCTTTCAAAGGTAGTAGCTCCACCTCATTGGCAGATGACGGTCCAAAGAAAGCACTGCATGCAATAAAAGTATCCAGTTCAAAGTCTAGGGTTTTTGAAACAACCCAGAGATCATCTGAAACCACAAACACTGTCAAAAGGACCCAGAACTATGCTGAATCCCAACCTACTATGGATTTCTTAGATGCTTACTCTTACATTATTTCTCAAAAAACAAAATTGGTTACTATCATCTACAAGATTCCATCCGAACTAATAACATTTCATTTCCTTGTTTTTAACTCTATTTGTTTTATGTTTTTAAAGTTAGTTTTATAATTATTTAAAAAAAAAACAATGTCAGGGCCGGCCCAATGGCATAGTGGTTAAGATCACACATTCTGCTTCGGCGGCCTGCGGTTCACGGGTTCAGATCCCAGGTGTGGACCTAGACACCGCTTATCAAGCCATGCCGTGGCAGCATCCCACATACGAAAAACAGAGGAAGATTGGCACAGATGTTAGCTCAGGGCCAATCTTCCTCACACACACCAAAAAAACAAACAAACAAAAAACCAATGTAAATAAAGCAAAGAAGACAAACTGTAACTCATCTTTCTCTTATAAAACAGTTTTATAGCTACATCAGACTTACCCAAGGTAGAATATTAGTCTAAAAAGATGCTCTGCCATATAATGGTTTCCATGCTCAAATAAAGTTGGCAATCATGGACAGAATACAAGTTCTCTTGTCTATGGCCATACCACCCTGAACTTGCCCAATCTCGTCTGGTCTCAGAAGCTAAGCAGGGTTTGGCCTGGTTAGCACTCGGATGGGAGAATACAAGTTCTCTAAATGGACATCTAATTGACTGACGCTTCAGATTAATGAGTGTTCTCCTTTCTTTCTGTATAACGGGCCTACCCATCTCCACAGTATAGTGAGCACTGACGGCTAGCAGGCTACTTCCAGAATACCTGTGCACTATTTCTACCACCAGTTGAATTTATACTTACAAAAAGTCAATTGTATTTATTCTAAAACTTATTTATACCACAGTTGTATTTGTTATTATAATTATATAACTTAACATGTATTATTTGAACCATATGAGTATGAAGAAAAAATCGTTTTAAGAAAACTCAAGTGAATAATTTAGAAAGACTAAATTAAGATTTGCTAAAAGAAAAAACAAAAAAGAAAAACCACCACCACAAAACCTGCTAGGACCTAGAGTTTATATGTAACCAAACTATCATTCAAATATGAATATATAATAAAAATATTCTCAGACATTGAAGGCTTCGGGAGGTTTACTATACAAAGACCTACATTCCAAACAGTTTTTGATGAAATACATAAACAAGAGAGAAAAATCCAGGAGCTGCTAAAAGAAATACATGAAATAAAGGTAATTAAATACTTTGCACATATTTGTAGTCATCTTTTAAAAAGTAGTTGCATCCAAAAAAATGATAGAAAATAAATCCATACTAACCCAAAATTTACATTTTAGAATTGTGCTACTTAAAGCAGCCTGCCCTGAACAGTTTGTTAGTGGTCTGCAACCAGAAGCTCATGCTAGAATGTAATTCAACAAATCATAATGCCTCCTTCATTCAAGAGTCTTGCTGCAAACAAAACAAAAGAAAACAAAGCAAAACACAACTGAACAGTCTGCTTAGCGACACAAACGCTTTGCATTTAGGGAGCAGCTCCTCACCTCCTTCTGGGAACCAGTACCAGTTTGTGGACCAGACCAGCCTGCAGACCACCTTTGAGAAGCACTAGTCTAGATAACATCAACGTGCTGGGGGTGGGGAGAGTGAAGGAAGAGGTCAAAGGGGGAAAACAAGCCATGTGAGTACTTTCTAAGTTCTTGTCTTATTGCAGGGTAAGATTTAACTAACAATTTTTTTAAAAAACGAAAGGATTAAAAAGAGCATAGATAAAGTGGGATAAACAGAAATAACTTAAGATCGTAGAAAAATACCCAAGTATATCTATTATTATAATAAATTTAACTATTGGACTTATTCCATTTGTCAGTCAAATTTTTAAAATTCAGACATAAGCTGTTTATAAGGGACACACCTATAATACAAGATACACACAAAGCTGGAATGAAAAGATTGGAAGACTTATTGAGCAAACACTAGTCAAAACAAACCTCACAGAGCTATATTAATAACTAGATTTTAAGAAAAGACTATTATAAGAGATGGAGAGTCTCTAAATAATGATAAAAGTTTCAAGAAGCTAATAGCAATTTAAAATATATATGCACCTAATAAAATAACCTCAATATATAAGATCCAAAAAGTAATAAAATAGCAGGGAGAAAGCATACCATGGATGAAGCTACAGTAATTAAAACAGTGTAGAACTGGCACAATGATAAACAAACTGAACAACAATATAAAATTAATGACTCCAGAAACAGACCTATACTATTTTGAACTTGGTTATATGACAGAGGTAGAATTTCAATTCAAGAGGGAAAGAGAGATTAATCAATAAAAAATTATTATTCTAGCAAAACTGTTAATTAAAGAGAAAAAGATGAAATTGGGTCCATATCTCATACCATGTACAAAAAAACTCCAAAGGGATTGAAGATTTTCTCATGTACTATGCCATTACGAAAACCTTAAAAAACTCTAAAGAAGTAAAAAAAAATGTAAAAAACAAAACTTTATGACAATTAGTAGAAAATATAGGTGAATAATTTTAGACCTTAGCATAGGGAAAGATTTTTAAAATAAGACACAAAAAGCAATATAAAAAGAAAAAAAGACTAATAAATCTGACTATATTAAAAAATAATTCTTGTTTATCTAAAGATACCTTAAAGTAAGTGAAAGACATGATACAAACTGGGAGCAGACAGTCAAAATACATATGATCAACAAACAATTAACATGAAGAATATACAAGAACTATAAATAAGATCACAAACAACACAACAGTAAAATGGGTAAGAAGGAGTACATAGCTAACAAACACATGAAGCGCTGTTTAACATCACTGGTGAGCACAGAATTGCAAACTAAAACCACCATGAGACCCTTCACACGCATTTGAGTAGGCGGAGCCACATGACAGCAGGAGTACACACTGATGTAACCGCTGTAGAAAGCAGTTTGGCACTACAGCCTAAATCTGTATGGGGCATTTTCCCAGCCTGTAACACAGCATTTTCATTCCTAGGATTATATCTGAAAGAAACTCTTGCACATCTACAAGAGAGTATAAGAAGATTCAGAGCATACTGTTCCCAATGGCAAAATGCGGAAACCAAAATGACCATCAATGGAAGAGTGAATGAATGAACTGTGGCATATTCACAAAATAAAGTGTTAGACAGAAATCCAAACAAGTAATCTAGACTCTAGGTTTTAGACCAACATCAATAATACGTATATATTGCAGCAATATACTATTAAGTGAAAAAGATAAATTCCAAAAGATTACATCTAGAATTATATCATTTTAGTAACGTTAAAAAATAACTAAAAACAACATGACTAACAATAATGTACAACTGAAATTTCACAGGGTTGTAAACTATCATAATCTTAATAAAAAGAAAAAAAAGGGTGATTACACACATGTGTGTGGTGATAGATTGTAATTAGTCTTTGGGGGGGTGAACACGATGTAATCTACACAGAATTTGAAATATATTACGATGTACACCTGAAAGTTATATAATGTTATAATCCAATGTTACTGCAATAAAAATTTTTAAAAATTAAAGAAAGAAAGAAAGAAATAACTAAAAACTGGGGCCGGCCTCGTGGCATGGTGGTTAAGTTCACGTACTCCGCTTCGGTGGCCTGGGGTTCAAAGGTTCGGACCCTGGTCACAGACCTACACACCACTTATCAAGCCATGCTGTGGAGGCATCCCACACACAAAATAGAGGAAGACTGGCACAGATGTTAGCTCAGGGACAGTCTTCCTCAAGCAAAAAGAGGAGGCTTGGCAGCAGATGTTAGCTCAGGGCCAATCTTCCTCACAAAAAACCAAAAAACCTAAAAACTTAAAATTTGAAACACGATCTTGGAAATTCATTTATATACACCTCTATACAAAGGAAAGCAAGATGTTAATGAACACAGGGATCAAAATGCTAACTACCTTACGTTAGGAGAGACCATCAGTGGGGTTACTTTATATTAAATTCAGGCAGCTATAAAGGTACTGAATTTTGCCTTGGTTTGTGGACTCACACTTATATCATTTAAAATAACTAATTAAATAACTAAAGCAAACTAGGTAAAGATCAATGGCAAGAGTAGGTCATGAAACCAGAGATAATGATTAACCTAAATTAGTGTACTTAAGGTCCTTGGAAAAAGAATTTTTTAAGGATTTTACTTTCAAACATACAAAATTTGGGGTCCAGTGTCATCAAAGTGTGCAGACAATGACAGCAGTTATCAATAAACTCATTACATCTTCAGTTTATTTTTGATATTGGTCAAAGTACAGTTGAATCAATATACTGATTTATATGATGCCAAGAACTTACTGTGACTTTTTAAATAAAATTAAAGTTTTTGGTAGCCTTTAGTAAAGTTTCTTAAGAAGATAAAATTTTAAAATGTGCTTTTTACAAATAGTCTAATTAATTATACAGTAATTAACAATATATACTATTAAACCGTACTTTAAAAAAATCTCTTCAATAGAAAGAATTTACAGAGCTGTATATAACTGAGATACAAGGCTAGACTCAGTCAACAACATGATCAGATCAACTTACCTTTGCTATAAGTTGAAGAAATTTCCTTCCGACTCAGCTTAAGATAGAGTTTGCTTTTAGATTCACTATAAAATTCAGGATTTACAGTAGAAAACTTCTTTAGTTTGCCATACCGTTTTCTTTGAAAATCAAATCCCTTTCTGCAAAATGAATAAAAAACAAAAATAACTTTGAATATTAAGATACAAACTTTTTTATTGAGATATAATTGACATATAACATTGTTTCCTGTGTACAACATTATGATTCGATATATGTATACATTGTGAAGTGATCACCACAATAAGTCTAGTTAACATCCATCACCACACAGTTACAAATTTTTTTTCTTATGATAATAACTTTTAAGATCTACTCTCTTAGCAACTTTCGATACACAACACAGTATTACTAACTATAGCCACCATGCTCCACATTACATCCCTATGACTTATTTATTTTATAATGGAAGTTTGAAGGTACAAATTTTTTTTTAAATTTTAAAATACAGCACAAAAAGAAAAACAGGGTGTATGTTATATAATTTCATACATGTATACAAAATAAAGATGTACTGTGTCAAAGGAAGAAAACAGCAACCCTGATATAATGATCATTAGTTTTAAAAAAGATAGAGACAGGAAAGTATCTAAAAGATAGAGTACCTCAGTTTCTATAATTGTAAAATTGGAATAATAAATTATCCCTATTATTTCCATATCTTATAGATTATGAAGATGAACTGAAAAAATAAATATAAAGTGCTTGGAAGAGTCCCTGGCATATACAAGCTCCTAATAAATGTTGTTATTATTAAATTAGCATGCAAATGCTCATTATATTTACTCTTTTGGGTAATCCCACTTTTATAAGACATATTTCCAAATAGCAGCATTCTATTATCCTATAAACTGTGTAGTTCAGGCTTGTGAAGGACAACTACCTATTATCCTGCACTGATTAAAAACTATTCTTGTGGTTTGTTCAATAGGGTTTCACTTAGGATTGTGGCTATATACAAAAATTGTTAGAAAAATAGTATTCCTGCCAGTTACCCTGACATTGCTGACACTTCTTGATGTTTAGAGGGGGCCAAAAACAGCTCTAGGGGATTATTCCCATTTTAGAATTATAAAAACAGAGGTACTCTATCTTTGAGATACTTTTCCTATCTCAATCTCTTTTAAAACTGATGATAATTCTGTGAGGTTACTATTTTCTGATATAATTAGAGGCAATTATTTGGTACCATACAACATACCTCACCAAAAGCTGGCATTCCTCATAGAGGGGTATCTTTTGACTTCTTAAGTACAAGCCAATACTCTTTATATCAGTTAAAACCACGCTAGGTAGAGATTCTTCCTGTGTTAAATATCCTGGGGTCACTTCTTCAAGCCACTTGAAAAATTTACATCGGTCAGCTTTGGCTCCATCACAGGTATAAAAGAGGCGACCCTAAGGGGAAAAAGATAGAAAAATTTAGTAAGAAAAATAATGTTTTTATTTTTTACTGTTTTTATATTATGTATGTCAAGACGTTTATAAAGGCTGCTTGGCATTAATGTACTCCAATAGATTAGTCACTACACAACTTAATCTTCTTAATTAATTTAAACAATAAATTAAAATTTAAAACCACCTTCTTTTCCACTTATTTTCTCTTTATCAAAAAATTACATTATTCTGAGAATATAAGCTTATTTGAAAAATAAAATTCACTGTTTTTCTGATTTAAAATGTTCACTATAGACAACTGAAAGCTGCCCAGAAACAACCAGCAGGAACACCTTTTCCATTTCTTTCCAGCCTTTTCTCTCATTCACACAAGTGTGCATGAGCACACACATGAGGATACACACAAGTATAGTTTTTTTACAACAAAACTCAGATAACAACACATTTTCTACTCTATAACCTAACCCTTATACCCGACAACATACTATGAGTATGACAACCAAGTCATCAAATAATCTTAAAAAGAAAAGAAGACTTAGTGACTCTATAATATTTGATTCTATGATTATATCATTTATGAATTCTCGCTTTTGACAATTAAATTTAAATCCAAATTTACATACTCAACTAATGATGATGTAGAATGCTGCAAACAATGGAAGAAAATTCTATTATTATGAATGAACGTACAGTCTTACAAATCAGTACAAACCATCGATCAATATATATTTTACTAACTTGACTTCTCAGCAATAAAAATTAAATCAGCATCCTTTTCTATTCCCCTGGCCTTATCTGTTACTGGTACTGGGGATCACACAGTAGAGTAGTTTCAACCTTCACTTCCTTCAGGCTCATCTCTGCATTCTCTAAGCCCTCAGGCTGGGATATGATCCTTTCTCAGTGTTCTCACTGTGACTTGGGAATATCCCTCCTACTTTATCCATTACAGTATTATATAAAAGTTCCTTTAGTGTATCTCTCTCCATCTACTACTACACAATAAGTTCCTAAGCAACATGAAGGTTAATCATTTTTCTATCTTCAAACACAGATCATCTTTCAATAACAATTTATTGAGAGTTTACTATACGTCAGCTACTAACTGCTCAAGTAGAAGGCTCCTAATCAAGACTCACTCTTTAACTAAGCTTGTCATCAAGCAATAGGTACCTAACTTTTCATAAGACAAGTATTTGCTGGGGCAACGAGAGGGGAAGAGGAAACAATACCTTATTTGGACCTTCCTTTTTAACCATGACAAGTTTTGCAGGTTGATGATGGTGGCAGGATGGCACATTATTTTCCACATTTTTCAGTTTCTCTCTTTTTGATGATGTGTAAAATGATATGTCAACTTTTGAAAGAGCTTTGTGCAACCTTTGTGCTAATCCAAACAGCAATATATTTAGATGTTCTATAAAAAAGAGAAAGATAGATACAGATGAAAATTAAATACAAAATAATTCTGTTTGTATCACATATGTGCTGTTTGTTAGCTAAATTTGAAAACCTTTTAACAGAGTAAACCACAACCTAATAAAAATATCCATTTTTAAAAGGAAGTTTTGCCCTTGTGCAATAAAACAAACCATCAAAACTAATTATGCACCATACTTAAAATTTCCTACTTAACTTAACAAAACCATTTGTAACACTTACAGCTTAAAAAAAATGAAAAACTATAACTTGAAAAAGATAATACTATCATTTCCCACTTTTAAAACTCAATTTTGATCCGAAACTAGAATATAACTTACTGTCAAAAACTGGAGCAAACACAAGGAAAAGAACAAATCTCAAGTAGATAATTTAATATGAAAATTCACAATATAAGATATTACACTTTCTCACAGCAATACTACTTATATTAGGCAGCGATCAACCATAATAAAATGAAAAGATAACAGTCATACCTATGAGACAAGATGAAAAAATCTGTTTGTAATGAGCAGATGACTGAAAAACAGCTGGTATGTGAATCTGCCGTTGGGGAAGATAAGCAGATTTTATTTTCTGCCCACTTGGGAAGCATAGCTCAGAGCTATTTATTTCCTGAAATGGAATAATTCAAGTCATTATAATAACTCCAGAAAAATACTGTTTACTAATGAGTGAATTATTTTCTATACACATGTTTAAGAAAATAAACTTTCCTTTCGATTTCCAGAATCCTTGAAAATCATTTTCTAACTTTAAGTGAGAAACCAAATAGGGCAAGAATGACTCTGCATGGCACTATTAATCATAAATAAGACTGACTTTTCTTTGTTTTTTAAAGATTGGCACCTGAGCTAACAACTGTTGCCAATCTTCTTTTTTTTTTTTCTGCTTTTTCTCCCCAAATCCTCCCAGTACATAGTTGTATATTCTAGTTGTGGGTCTTTCTGGTTGTGCTATGTGGGACGCTGCCTCAGCGTGGCCTGACAAGCAGTGCCACGGCCGCACCCAGGATGTGAACCGGCGAAACCCTGGGCCGCCAAAGCGGAGTGCTCGAACTTAACCGCTCAGCCACGTGGCGGCCCCCTAGACTGACTTTTCCTGTGTGCCACTCAATTAGTTGTTAAATACTTTTTGCTAGGAAAAACTTAACTCATATGAATGGATCTCTATTTCTGGTTACAACTATAATAAGAATTGTTCACAACCAATATGTAGTAAGATGTACCTTTACCCAAATAATGATCTGATCAGCAAAACAGAGCCAACAGTGAAGAATGGAAACAATTACAGAATTGTAGTAGTGGAAGTGGTGGTGGACACAGTCAGAGCTGTAATTTATTAAATACCTATTGAGTGCCAGAGACTGCACCAGACACCCTCACTCAAATACGTAATTTCACTTAATCTTCACAACTACTAGGAAAGATTTTAAGTTAAAGAAGATGTGACTGTAGCTTGATTTTGGTAATGCTCTTGCTGAAATTCTGACAATAACTATTGGAAACAACGCACTGAGACATTGGTACCTTTTCTCACCTGTAAATCTCCTGTTTCACTATAGATGGAGCAGGCAGACTTTCCTAACACACTTTGAATTTCCTCAGTCTTAAAAATCTGCTTTAAATTCAGAGAAAGTGCTTCCCTTCTGGAAGCCAAATCCTGGTTGCTAGACTCCTGCTGCTGTTGGTGAAGCACGCCTCTCATCATTTGCAGATGCACGGGGCCTACAGAGCGCCCACTCACAGCACCACCCTGTCTCTCACCCGCGTCACTAAAGCGCATCCCGGGAACAGCCACAGCAAAGAAGCCATCTGTCACTTTCTTATCAAGTCTACTTGGAGTAGTCAAGCTGCCTTGGGGTACATTCTGATATTTCAGCCACTTGCTTTGAGTATTTATATTATCGAGAAGTGAAACATCCCCTGGAGTCACTTCCCTAGATTTTTTAGAGGAGGAAGTTTCACTGTGGTCCTCAGGCCCAAGGCTAAAAGAAAGAACCGCTGACGCGTGACACAGGTTGAACATGAGGGAACCAGAAGACTCTCGCCTGTCACCGTCGATCCCATGTGAACAAGAATCTAAGTCAAGTTGCCCATCAGCAGGTGGCAAGGTAACAAGTGGAACTCGGGTTCTACTTACTAAAGGCAGCCTTTGAAGGTTCTCATTCTCCAGAGAACTGGATTTTCTCATTACTGGAAAAAAAAAAAAAGGTGATCACCCAGGCTCTAGAAAACAGTGGCTATCTATACAAAAATGCAAAAAGTACCAACTTGCCTTGCAAAAAAAAGCAAACAAAATTTTATTTCCTTTTTTAAAACAAACAAAAAATTTACTAGTTTTAGTCTCAAAAAAATAAAGATTACAAAGCTTTAATTAATACACTCTGACACTTTTTTAAAGTTGACGAATTTGAAATTCTCTTTTCTTCTCCCCCTTAGCTAAGGATTTCCTGCCCCACCCCGCCCCCCCAATTACTACATTATATTTACATAACACTTAAGTTCTCAAAGTACTTTACAGCCAAAACGGGATTCATCTTTCTCATTTTACAGATGAGATTACCAAGGCCTAGAGGTAACAGGACCAGCAATTAGCAGAGTCAGGACGAGAACCCAAAACTAGCTTTTTCTTCTCAACTTTATATTCCCTCCCCAGAGACTGAAGTTCATGGTTCATTTACTTGACCATGTGATTGTAACTTCCTCTATATATTTATTACACTCATGAATTAATATGTTGACCTTCAGAGTAAAAATGATTTTTAGCTTTATTTTGATCTATTTCAAATTGACTTAATTTTGATCTATTTGATTTATTTTGGTATGTGAGAAGAATTCAATTCTGGTAAACATCTTATGGCAGATTTTGGCTGAGTTTTATAATTCCTTCTATCTGTCAGCTGCGTTAGTAATAGATATATTCTTAAAAATGCAAAAGCAATAATATTTGTTGAATAAATGAATGAATAACATCGCATGGGAACAATATAAGCTTAAAATTTTTATCTGACAATGCTACGGTTCCCTATTTTATAATAATGTACCCTCTGGACAGAGTTTCTATTTTGTTGGAAATAAACTCTGGAGACCACCAGGGAAGGCAGCAGAGCAGTAGGTAAGCCAATGGTATTCTTTTATAAAGTCTTAGGTCGTAATTCTAACAAGTCAATCAAGCAACACTGACAGAAAATTAAAACCTGGTTCCAAAATATTTTTAGTAACAATCTCTCAAATAAAAAACTTCATTTTACGCAGACAGACAGATATTAGAGCAATATGGTAACAACTGCCTAAGTTGAGAGAGTGAAGATCACCAGGTGAAGTTCTTGCTTTCAGGGACTCCTCAGAGAATTTTGGCATGACGTCTTCATCTCTTGAGTTCAAAGAAAAAGTAGAAACAGGACTTGATGTTGAGATCTTTTGTTCTGGTGATGTCACCTATCCAGAAAGAAGAAACAAAGCTATAGATCAGAATCTTCTTAGTGCATTTTCTCCCTCACTTTGAATGAATTCTAGTAATCTATATTGTAAAAACAATGCTTTCAAGCAGATTACGTAGAGCTATAGTGGGGCAAAGATTCTTCCAAAAGGCACAGGATAGAATAAACTCATTTAAATATTTTTTTAAATTTTTTTTTTGAGGAAGATTAGCCCTGAGCTAACATCTGCTGCCAATCCTCCTCGTTTTTTGCTGAGGAAGCCTGGCCCTGAGCTAACATCCGTGCCCATCTTTCTCTACTTTATAGGTGGGATGCCTACAACAGCATGGCTTGACAAGCGATGCCATGTCCGCACCCGGGATCCGAATCAGCAAACCCTGGGCCACCGGAGTGGAACCTGTGAACTTAACCGCTGTGCTACTGGGCCAGCCCCCAGAATAAACCATTTAAATCAATAATAATAGAAAGTGAAATGCAGAACACAAAGCCTGTTGGATTTATTTGAAATGGGCCACATTCTGATTTGGATTGATCTGGGTTATGGGGATGTGGTCCTGAAGATCAATTTCCAGTCTAAGGGGCTCGGGCTAAATGAGACCTCACATTTAGAAGCTGTGAAGGTAAAACTTCCTGCAGACCCAAGGACTGAACAACTCTCTCTTATGTCCTCAGGTCTAGGGTTTATCTATAGTTGACCTAAACTTCAAGACATTGCTCCCAAATGCAATGAACTTTTTTGATATATTCCAGACCTGACCAGTCATATTATTCACTATGTTATTCTCCTTAGAATAGTACTTAATTTTGTTGCTGCTTCTAGAAATTAATCACCTTAAAAATCTAATATGATGATCACATTTAATACACATATTTGGATGAGAATAGAATAAAAGAATTCAAGTTTGGAAGAATACACACCAAACTGTCAAGAGTGGTTTCTAATGGGGGTGGGATACGGGGGAAAGGTTTTTTTTTTTTTATTTTTTTTATTTTTTTTATTTTTAAAGATTTTTATTTTTCCCTTTTTCTCCCCAAAGCCCCCTGGTACATAGTTGTGTATTCTTCGTTGCGGGTTCTTCTAGCTGTGGCATGTGGGACGCTGCCTCAGCGTGGTCTGATGAGCAGTGCCATGTCCGCGCCCAGGATTCGAACCAACGAAACACTGGGCCGCCTGCAGCGGAGCGCGCGAACTTAACCACTCGGCCACGGGGCCAGCCCCCGGGGGAAAGGTTTTTACGTGTAACGTCGTACTCTTCTGAATGGTTTGAACTTAAGACGTGTTTGTGTATTTTTTTTTGAGTAAGTCACAATACAGATAAAAAGTTTATATATAAATTTTAAAACATTTTCTTGACTAGCCACTTGGTTCCAGGTGCTGTGCTAGGAGCTAAGGATGAGACGATGAATACCCATGGTCCCTGCACTCAAGGAATTCAGTCTAGTAGAAGAAACGACGAAACAAATGGGAAATTACAATTCAATCATCACGTAATAATAGTTTTGCTCTATTATCGATTCTTACTGTGTGCCCAGGACTCTTCCAAGAACTTTCTATTTTTTAACTAATTCGATCCTTACCACAACCATATGAGGTGGTACTCTCATTTTCATTTTACAAGTGAGGGAACTGAGAAACAGAGCAGTTAAGCAATTAAATTTTTTAAATCCATCCAGCTTATAAGCATCAGAGTTGGGATTCAAACCTAGGCAGTCTAGACTGTATTGCCCCGTCAATAAAAATAACAACAGGCAATCGTTATTGAGTGTTACACCCTCTCCGCACAGCACAGTCTCTACAAACCTGCCAGAGTACTCTCTCAATGTAAACTCCATCATTTCCCTCCTCTCTTTACAACTCCAATGGTTCCCAGTCTCTCCCAGAGAACTAGAAGGCTCCTACCATGTCCCTGGAGCCACCCTGCAAGATCAGGCCCCTCACTTCCTCTCTGCCCTCACTTCTCACCTCTCCCTTCACTCCTTCACTCACTCCATGGCAACCTCCAGGCTGTTCTACAAACTGGCCAGCATTCTCCTACCTCAAAACCTTTGCACTTGCTGTGCCCTGGGCCTGGAATGCTCTTCCTCCAGATATCTGTATGGCTCTCTCTCGCTTCATTCAGTTCTCTACTCCAACGTCATGCTACCAGAGAGGGCTTACTTTACATGTACAAACTAGAACTCCACACCCATCTGCACCCTCTACCCCCACACAGCTGCAGGTTCTCCACAGCACTCACAACCCTCTGAGGCACTATATGCTGACTTGTTCACTGTCTGTCTCCTTTCACTAGAATGTAAGTTCCACAAGGGCAAGTCCTCGCCTGCTCATTCACAGGCCAACCTCTAGCACCAAGAACAGTGCAGCCCATGGTAGTAGCTTAAAAAATATTTAATAAATGAGTGACTAACAGACTGACTAAATACGCTAATCTTTCTAGGGAGTTTTCCACACACACTGACTCCACTTTCTTACCTCTCACTCACTACTTAATACACCCTAAACCAGTTTCTACCCTCACTGTTTCATTGATACTGCTCTTGACAAGGTCACGAACGACCTCCAAATCGCCAGATGGCCATGTTTCAGTCTCATTTTATTGGATGTCTCCACAATAACTGACATAACTTACCCTCTCCCCTTCCCAATTCTTGAGGATGGTATATAACACACTCCTCTCCCACACTTTCTTTAAATCCATTTTCAGAGCTGTAAATTTTACTACGTGCCAGTGACTATACACACGTCTCCTCTGAACCAGACCCATGTACCCAGCTTCTTACTTAACATCTCTCCTTCACTGTCTCACAGGCACTCCTTCTCTGTTCCTATATACTCACCAAACCTGTTCCTCCCTGCTGTGGTCTGAATTGTGTCCCCCTAAAATTCATATGTTGAGCCCTAACACCGAGTGTGACTGAATTTGGAGGCAGGGCCTTTAAGAGGTAATAAAGACTAAATGAGGTCCTAAGACTGGGGCCCTGATCTGACAGAATTAGTGTCCTTATAAGATGAGAGGTCTCTCTCTCTTTTTCTCCATGTGAACACACCCAGCAAAGGCCATGTGAGGACATAGTGAGAAGGCAGCCATCTGCAAGCCAGGAAGAGTCCTCACCAGAAACCAAATTGGCCAGAACCTTGATCTTGGACTTCTAGCCTCCAGAATTGTGACAAAATAAATTTGTTGGGTCAGCACCTATCCTATGGGATTTTCCTATGGCAACCCTAGTAGACTAACATTCCATCCTACTCCACTCAGTGCAAACCACCTCAGGCCACACAACGGTTAAGTTCGAAAGCCAGGAGTCTTTTTCCTCCCTGTCCTTCACCCCACTCTCTCTACACCCAATCCAGCAACATCCATGCTGCTACCTCCCAAATTTATCTGAAACTTATTTATCAACTCCGCTGCACTTTCACTGCACGGTCCCTACTTCAAGTCACTACCATCTGAGGCTCCTCTTAACTGGTTTCCCCGCTTCTGCGGCAGTGCCCATCCCATTGAATCCATCCTCCACACAGCAGCCAGCAAAACCTTTTACAAATGTAAATTAAGTCAGGTGACTTCCTGCTGAAAACCCTTCAGTCACTTCCCAGTGAAACAGAGAACAACATCAAAGCTCTTCACCCGACCTGCAGGACTCTTCTGTCTGGTCCCGCTCACTTTTCCATCTCATTTAATTGCCACTTTCCGTGTCACTCATCACTAGCTGGCTGCTCTGGCCTTCTTTCACGTTCTCACCCAACCCTTTCCAATCTTAGGGTATTTACACTTGTTTCTCTGCATGTTATGTTCTTCCCTCACTGCTGCCATAGCTGCAGGAACCTTCCTAATCACCCACAAGGCAGATTTCCCCTGTGATTTCAGAGTACTTTCACAGCTTTCCTACAGTGCAATTTCTTCTCTTGATAAATATCTCTCTCCCCCTGCTGGCCTTAAAAGGCAGAGATCATACCTGTTTTGTCCATCACTCTGCACCCAAGTCTCACAAGTTCCTGACCTATAGAAGGCATTCAATAAGTACTGTTGAATTCCTATTTACTCGTGAATTTTATATTTCACAGTAAAATTTCATTGTCTATTTCACACACGTTCCACACATTTCTCATTAAGAGTATATCTTGGTATTGCATATCATTTGTTACTATTGCTGGGACTCTTTTTCTATTATATTTTCTAACTGATTTAGGAAAACTATTAATTTTTCAATTTTATCTTGTTTTCAGCTCCTTTACAAAGTTCTTAAACTTCTTATTTTTACTTGATTCTTCTAACTCTATTTCTTCCTTTCTAATTATGCATGTTCTTCATTTCACGTCATATTGCAAAAATCAAGATATCTTCGAATAACAAAGAAGATAGCAGTATTTGCATTTTGTTATTTATTCTAACAGAAATTACGCTGCCATTTCATCACTAAAATAATATTAGTTGTTGATAAACTTTCTTGATCCATTTTGAAAAATCATCCAGTTTCAAGATTTTTATCTTTTCAGTTTTTGATAGATTCCTTTCTTATAAGACTACCAAAATTTTTCACTCTCAACTATTAAAACTTTGTTTATTATACCTTATTTGCTTTCCATGAAGTCCTTTCTGCTGATTTAAAATTATAATCCAAATGATGATATGAACATTCTGAATCTTTAGAAGAGAAATCTAAAATTGCTGTGGGGAAAAAAAGCATGGTCTTTACATAACAGTTTGTTCAATGTCAAATAACTTTTTAATGTTATATTTTACTCACAATTTACTTACAATCATTTTCAATTGAACCCTTATTAGACTCAGCCATCACTTGAAAATTGTCTTCAATGTTAAAGCTAGTACTTCCTTTTGGAAAGTTTTCTTCATCTGGGAACTAGATAACAAAGATCCATTTACCAGTTTATTTAGTAAAAAATAAAACTGTGTGTGCACACCTATATCTTTGTCTATCTGTATGTTTTATTATCTCTCTCTCTCTCTCTCTATATATATATAGACACACACACACATACATACAGTTTATGGTTACAACTTGAGAGAGAAAAACAGAAATAAATATGTTATGGAGCCAATTCTATTCAGGGAAAGCAAAGTACATAATTTTCCATCAATTCTTCTGACTCATATTTCTCACATCTTAACATCTTTGAAATAGGGATGTGCTGTAAAAGCGATGGCATTTTTACCTCTCTCTAGCACAGACAACAGTTGTGACATAGTTGTGATTGCCTGCGTTAAGTGCAATTACGTGAAAATTAGTCATACTGTTCATATAATCGCTTAAATATGAGTTTGTGCATTAATATTAGATATGTTAAATAATTTTGCTGTTTAAATGTCTTCAAAAAGATTACACTATGATTTAGCATTGGACAAAAAAGTATGTGTTCACAGAAAGGCAAGAAAACAAACCAGTGTGACACACAATAGAAATCTATGTCCAAACAAGTCTACAAGCCTTCTTTCAAAATAAATATAACATTAAAAATCTAAGTGAAGGTGAAAAAGTTCCAGAGATCTGTTTTATATCATTTTAAATACACTTCACTTTACTGAACTGTACACATAAAATGGTTAATGGCGCTGGCCCGGGGGCGCAGTGGTTAACTTCGCACGTTCCACTTCTCAGTGGTCTGGGGTTTGCCGGTTTGGATCCCGGGTGCGGACATGGCACCACTTGGAACACCACGTCGTGGTAGGTGTCCCACATATAAAGTAGAGGAAGATGGGCACGGATGTTAGCTCAGGGCCAGGCTTCCTTAGCAAAAAAGAGGAGGACCGGCAGTAGTTAGCTCAGGGCTAATCTTCCTCAAAAAAAATTAAAAAATAAAATAAATAAATAAATAAATAAAAATGGTTAAGATATACATAAAATTGCAAATTTTATGTGTTTTTTAGCACAATAAAAGAAAATTTTTTAAAATAAAAAAGCCTAAGTGATGAAGCATTGTCTAATGTTAACTGACTGCTCTTCTCTCTTGATATATAATATAATGGTGCTTCTTATAATCAGCAATAGTATCTTAGAAATTGATGAAATACAGAATATTTTGTAAAGTTCAGAGACTGCTATGTGCAAGTAAACTGTCAAACTCACTCCAAAATCTCTTATCTCTGTGGTGGGTCTAGCCATTTTGCCCTAGAACATTTTTTATAAACTCAGGATATAAAACATGACCATACTGATGTACGTAAAATAATTAGAAATAAAATGAATGAATGGACCTGAGTTTCTTTTTAAATGTGGAGAACCTCTCAAAAAACACAGGAAATGAGAAACAGAAACATCTTTTATCTTTGATGAAACCAGGAAACAATGGTAACCCTGAATTACAATACAATATTACAAGGATGGGGAAAGAGCATACACTTGGCAATATGGAAGAAAAATCAAACCAAAGTACCTACTACAAGAGCCCCAATAAGAAGTAAACTGATTGGGGGCCAGCCCATGGCCTAGTGGTTAAGATCAACATGCTCCACTTCAGCGGCCCAGGTTTGGTTCCTGGCCATGGACCTACACCACTTGTCAGCAGCCATGCTGTGGCAGCGGGTCACATACAAAAAAAGGAAGATTGGCACAGGTGTTAGCTCAGGGCGAATCTTCCTCAGCAAAAAGAGGAAGTTTGGCAACAGATGTTAGCTCAGGGTGAATCTTCCTCACCAAAAAACCCCCCAAAACAACAAAAAATTATAAACTTCCATTCGTCAAGAGGCATCATTAAGAGTGAGAGATAAGTCAGAGCTGGGGAAGATATTTGCAAAGTATACAAGTTACAACGAGTATATATCCAAAATATAAAGAATTCCAAAAATCAATTAAAAAGACAAGCACACAAATTAAAAACTGAGGAAGAATCCTGAACAAACATTTCATCAAAGAGGATACAGGGAAGGCCAATAAGCATATAAAAACGTCCCAATCTCATTGTTAGACAGGAAAATGCAAATTAAAACCACAGTGAAATACCACTACACACCCAGCAGAATAGCTAAAATTCAAAACAAAAAACTGTCAGCACCAAGTATTGAAGACGTAGAGTGATGGGGACGAGAACCGTAAACTGTAACCACCACTTTGGAAAGCACTTTGGCATCATCCACTAAAAGTAAAGATGGGCCTATCTGGTGACTGCTAGGAAGTATACCTAACAGAAGTGTGTCCTGTGTGTACACATTCATGACAGTACACGAATGTTCACAGCAACACTATCTGTAATAGCCCCCGAATGCAAACACCCCAGACAACTGAAGAACGGATAAACGGGGCCATATTCATACAGTGGAATACTACACTAGCAAAGAAAACGAAAAACTACAGCCACAGGCAACAACACGGATGAATTTCAAAACTGCAATACTGAATGAAAGAAGCCAGACACAAAAAATACACTGTGTATTACTTTATTTATACAAAGTTTTAAAAGCAAAACTAATATTTGGTGCTCTAAGTCAAGAGAGTGGTTATCTTTGAGGAGAATGGAAGGGGCACTGACTGAAAGGGGGCAGAAGGGGGACATCTGGAATGCCGGTAATACTGTTTCCTAAGGGTGGAGGTTACATGGGTGTGTTCACTTTGTGGTAAATATTGAGCTGTGCACTTATTCTGTATGTGCTTTATGCTTTAATACAAAAGAAAAAAATTTAAAATCTCTTTAACAGATACTATTTCAAATACGTGTATATCATTCTGTCTCCATGACCTCTATTTCATAGTAATGAGAGGTACTTGGGGCCATACTTGGGGGGGTGGGGGAGGAATATTAGAGGGAAAAAAACCTACTAGCTGTGAATCATATTTTCTGTATGTAATCTGCCTATCTGCTCTTGTCATGAATTCCTAGTCTTCCCTGAAGGGAAAAGCAATCGTTTAAATTCCTGATCCTAAAAAGGCAGCAAATCTCTCAAATAAAACATTTTTGCCTTATTTAGTTTGATTTGAGATATTATACTTCTTGTCAATTTACTAAATTCCTTTTTAAGTTACAACTGTGCAAAGATTTAAATATACTCTCTTTAAAAAGTTTAGTATTGACATAAAGAAAATGACTTGGCAAGATGTAACTATGGAAATATTTTTACCTGCAAGAAGTCAATCTGCATACAAGTGCTAGGCAACTTTGATGTCAAAAAACAAGTGTCCGTCATGCAGCTGCCATACCCAGCACTCTCTGGAAACTGACTGTGTTCTAGCTGGGAGCTGTGTCCTCTGACCAGCACAGCACTAGTAGCTGATCCCTTTACTTGGTGCCCTTGAAACTCAACAGGCTACAGGTAAATTATTAAAAATGAGTATTGCATAAGTATATATTGACATATATAATCACGATGTAGATACACATAGAAAATAATACATAATTCAGCTTTCTGTTAAATATTACTTAATGTAAGTAATTACGAAGGGATTAATACTGAAAACCAGGAAATACTCCTATTATCCTAAAACATATGTTAAGGGTAGCTAATTTAAACTGTATTGATTTAACTGAATTCAAGTTCAACATTAATAAGTATGATTTTTTTTTATTATGAGCATAAAAAGTGTAGTAATAATGGATTGATTAAGCCAGAAAGACACAGTTGCTCCTTTCTCTATGCTTCCACTGTCCATGACACAACTTTCCATTACAGACAGCACATACACCATGACGTCTTCTTCTCTGTCTACTAACTGCTCTGTAAGCTCCTTGCGGGCAGAGACCTTTCTGTTTCATCAGGGCAGCACCAGCATTTAACATGTGCTCGGCATACAGGAGGCCATCAATAAACACATAACAGGGAGGGACAAAAGGGAAGGAGCACAGGAAGCATTCGCCTTGGTTTAAGGGTTTCGTAAACTATTGGGCTTAACACAAGAGGGCTGGCGGGCTCTCTGCCTCCCCAAAGACATGATCCCACTGCTCGGAGAACAAAGGCCTAAGGGTTCACACAGAAGTGTGACTCAGAGAGGTGCTCTCATCCCCTCAGAGACTTGGTCTGCTTTCGGGTGGCAAATGGCGTTCTCTGCTGCCCCCTTGAGGGTTCTAGGATTTTTACTCCACACAAGGTAACAAAGCCGACCCAAAATGCGGAAAAATAAGATTGCTAATAGAGCTAAAGGAATGTACATGAAGCATGCATTTATTGCTAAATGATAAATTAACAGAATGACAAGAATATAAATCTGAATATTATTTATTTAAAAACGAAGATTCTAAATCACACATTTGAAAGGAAAATCAAATCTAAAACGTCCTCTATACAGGACTTTTGTTGAAAATATTATGCTGAATTTTAAAACATACACATTTCAATAAAAAAAGTCTCAACTCGTAAAGACTCTGTATATTTCTGATTTGTTTGATGGGGAATACACATTCTCCACAAGCAAACAGATGCCTTGTTTCCTAAGTTTCTATGTAGATCTTTTCCAAAGGTCTGTTGGGTTTTAGGAATAGAATCACTATTTACAAAAGCCATCCATTTATGTGTTGTTGTCTCTATCCATTTTCCATGTGGAGCAGGTAGCACTACCGCGAGCTCGGGTTACATGTGCTTCTAAACTTCCAGGCAGAGGGAGAAGTGTGGAGTAGACGATAGTAAGTTAAAGGCTATAAAGAGCTTCAGCTTGTCCTCCACAGAACATTCATTAACTGTGCTTTACACATCTTCGTGTCCAAGCCCTGGGGCATCTATGTATATACACTGCATTACTAGTTCATTGCTGACAGAGAGAAGGCTCAACGCCAAGTTTCTCTTGTTCTTAACACCAGGTCAATACATTCTGCTCACTCACCTTCTGCCTATGAACTCTGATAGTCGTATAAAAACAGCAGGAAAACACAAGGGGGTAGAAAATCAATGCTCTTCACAAATTTTACCTTAGGGTCGCAGGTTTTTCTCTCTGTTTGTTTAGGAATAACAGCCAGAAAAGCAGTCTCTTCTTCACTTCCCAAGGAAAAGAACTAGAATACAATGTCAATAAGTGTGTTAGCTAAAACAGTTCTGTAGGTGGTTCATGAATTTCCTGGGAAAATGCTCCCAGAACTTAAAGCCATGTTTGTCCTTTGAAGACAGACTTGCTATCTCCATCTTGCTTCTCTCCACACACACATATAAGAAGCTACCCTGGCAAAGCAGTTCTCCAGCACATAAGGTAGTAAGCTAATCAATGTAAAACGCAGTATGTTAGAAAATAAGAATTCTAAAATGTCAATTGAATCTTTTAACACTAGAAAAATTGTTGGGTACATAATAAATCACCCATCAAACCTAATGCTTATGTTAATGCAGATTATTTAATTCAAAAATTAGTATGAAACCAAAGGAAAAATTGTAAACAGTGTAACAGTGTATTTAAAGAATGATGGAGGCAGCCCCCGTGGCTGAGTGGTTAAGTTCGTGCACTCCGCTTCGGCAGCCCACGGTTTCGCCAGTTCGGATCCTGGGAGCAGACATGGCACCACCCATCAAGCCATGCTGAGGCAGCGTCCCAAATGCCACAACCAAAAAGACCCACAACTAAAAACACACAACTATGTACCAGGGTGCTTTGGGGAGAAAAAGGAAATATAAAATCTTTAAAAAAAAATTTAAAAAATAAAGAATGAATCATCTTCTAGCAACCATAAAACAGAAGATATAGACAACAGTAGCTACTCATTTTTAGTTCAAGTGACTACATAAAATAACCATAACTTCTAATATCAATTGGACAGACTTAGAACTGAATTCAACTGCAGAAAACAATTTTTTTTATGTTTAAAAAATGTAGAGAGGGGCCGGCCCAGTGGTGCAGTGGTTAAGTGCGCACATTCCGCTTCAGCAGCCTGGGGTTTGCCAGTTCGGATCCTGGGTATGGACCTGGCACCGCTTGGCAAGCCATGCTGTGGCAGGCATCCCACATATAAAGTAGAGGAAGATGGGCACAGATGTTAGCTCAGGGCCAGTCTTCCTCAGCAAAAAGAGGAGGATTGGAGGCAGACGTTAGCTCAGGGATAATCTTCCTCAAAAAAAAAAAAAAGAAAAGAAAAAATCTCAATAGACAGAAGAGGTAAAGCAGTATATTTCTTTAAATAATGGTCACCTTCCTTTAATAACACTATATATAAGCCAACAAAGTAGCTCTTGAAAACATTCAACTCATATTTTAGAATTAGAATTTTCTCATATGGTGAGTTTAAAAAATCAATTAGCATAGTACCTTCTCTGCTGGAACAGCTCCTTGGCTATGTGTAGCTAATTATACTTACAGAAATAAGGTGGAGGTGGCATTATGTGTATCCTGAAAGAGCACCCTAACTTTAAAGTTTTGAAAGTTCCTCTTATCACTAATGTATGTGAAGAAGTTGTCTCTGAGTTGTAGTAAGAAAGTCATTAAAACACACAAATATACTCGTATAATAATGCCAAAAAGATTTAAATAACTTTTTTGAGAAAGATTTTAAGACCTTTTTTATTACTGTGAAATTACAACAGGTTTTTTTTTTTTTTTTTGAGGAAGATTAGCCCTGAGCTAACATCTGCTGCCAATCCTCCTTTTTGTGAAGGAAGACTGGCCCTGACCTAACATCCGTGCCCATCTTCCTCTACTTTATATGCGGGACACCCGCCACAGCATGGATTGCCAAGCGGTGCCATGTCTGCACCCAGGATCGGAAGTGGCAAACCCTGGGCCGCCGAAGCAGAACTTGCACACTTAACCAGTGAGCCACAAGGCCATCCCTCAACAGATTTTTTTAAAATATGTTTATTTGACATTATATGACATTTATTTTAAATGGTAACTCACTCTGGAGGAAAAAACAATGATAATATTTATTTACAGGTTATACTTTGTGATAATTATACTTGAAAAAGTTTAAACCCTATCTTTTTCAAGTGAAAGAAAAACAGTAAGATTGTGATCATTTGTAAGCTAAATTATGCAGTTGCTGATTGTTTATCATTTTATACATTTGATCTTATTATATAAGGGTGAAAAATGGTTGAGCCATCACAAAATGGATTTTGTTTTGTTTTGTTCTCTTTTAGGCAATAGAGCTTCACATGCAGCTGCAATTGTCAATGACAATTCTTGTATTAGGTAATGCTTATAAATTTGCAAAGTTAGCTTTATGATAAAAGATTTGCTATTTAAGCAAATCCTATTGACCACACAAGACATTTATACAAAAGACAGCAGGCCCATCTAAATGAATATAAAGGGGTAACTAGTTACAAATGAGTTTGAAAACTGACAAAATACAAACATAAAATTATATGCCATACCTATATATACAAATATAATTTCTGGCTACTTTACATTTTAAAAGTTAACTCACCTGCAAAGACTGTAGTGGTTCACTTTGTTCAACTTCATTTTCTTTCATAATCTTAGAAACAGAACATTAATATAAGGTAAACCAAAAGACAATAGTAAGTTACAAAAGAAAATATAAATTTCTATTAGACATAAGAAATCTAAGAACACCATCACTAATAATCAAAGAAATAAAAACTAAATGTTGATTAAACACTATTTTCACTTAGCAAGAATTTAAAAAGATCTTAACAGTACTGGTGAATATGAAGTGAAATAAATATTCACGTTGTAAAACCGTAAGATTTTTAGATTTGACGATATACATCAAGGACCTAAGAAAGTTGTTCTTAGCCTTTCAAGATATCACTTCCACTTCTGGGAATCAAATCTAAGGAAATAACTTAAAATGTAAACAATGATTTATGTGCAAAACATTTACTAAACTTTTATTTATAATAGCAAAATCCTGGAAATGATCTAAATGTTCAAAATAGGGAACTGTTTGTCCAAAGCATAGGATATCAATAGGATGGAATGGCAAATAACCTTTAAAAGATATATTTAAGGAAAAATATTTTTTTAGGCAAATTTTTAATAACGTGAGGAAAGACAATGTGTTATTAAGGGGAAAGGATAAAAAACTATTTGTACACGTCAATCTAACCATATTTTTTTAAGCAGGCCCAAAAAGGCTGAAAATGTTAATAATAATTTTGTCTGGGTGGCAGGGTTTTTTTTATTTTTTTTCACTTTTTTCTGTATTTAAAAAAGGAGGGCTGGCTCGGTGGCGCAGCAGTTAAGTGCGCACGTTCCGCTTCTTGGCGGCCCAGGGTTTGCCGGTTGGGATCTCAGGTGCGGACATGGCACCTCTTGGCAAAAGCCGTGCTGTGGTAGGCGTCCTACGTATAAAGTAGAGGAAGATGGGCATGGATGTTAGCTCAGGGCCGGTCTTCCTTAGCAAAAAGAGGAAGAATGGCAGTAGCTAGCTCAGGGCTAATCTTCCTAAAAAAACAGGAAAAAAAATCAAGCTTATTAAGAGAAAAAAAAAGACTGGTAACACGGAAAATAGAGTAAGATACAAAATGGGGGCAAGTGAAACATTTCACTTTCTTTTCTTCCAAATATGTCCGCTAGAAAGAGCAGTGTCATATAATGAAAGAACTGTCCTTCCAAAATGCTGGTGGCATCCCCACTGAGAAACAGTAATCTAGATAACCTATTCTAGAACTTCAATTCATCCTACTTAGTACTATTATTTCTTATATTATTACCACGGTTCCCAAACTGTGCAAGTAGGTACTTTGGCGTGCCACAGAGAACTCAACAGGGGCTCCACAAGATGTTTTAAATTTGAGGGAACTATACAGTGTCACTCAACACCTGTTGGACAATGAATGAACTAATAGCTCAAGGCAGTTCAGTTTCAACATCAGATTTCATGTCATTTCTATCAATGACATCATATCTTTGTGAAGCTGGGTTTCTGAAAATTGCTATGATAAAAATTAATTACCATGCAAAAGTCAACGTGGAACAAGAAAACTAATCTATTCCAAGGTGTGAGAAGTTGTGCAGTGCCCAACAAGTGCACAAATTCCCTTAGTAACTGTATTTATTTAAAAATAAAATGCTTACAGTAGGGGCCAGCCCCATGGCTGAGTGGTTAAGTTCGTGCACTCTGCTTTGGCAGCCCAGGGTTTCACTGGATCGGATCCTGGGTGCGGACATGGCATCACTCATCAAGCCACGTTGAGGCAGCATGCCACATCTAGAAGGACCCACAACTAAAATATACAACTATGTACTGGGGGGATTTGGCGAGAAAAAGCAGAAAAAAAAACCCAAGATTGGCAACAGTTGTTAGCTCAGGTGCCAATCTTTAAAAAAAAAAAATGCTTACAGTAATCATTGCACAACATATACATATATCAAATGATTGTCATACACCTTAAACTGATATAATGTTATGTGTCAATTCTATTTCAATAAAACTAGAAAAAATAAAAATAAAATTCTTACTAAGTTACTATGACATAATACTTACTAAGTTGGGGGGGTTTTTTTGTTTTGCTGAGGACGATTCGTTGAGCTAACATCTGTTGCCAATCTTTCTCTTTTTGCTTAAGGAAGATTCATCCTGAGCTTACATTTGTGCCAATCTTCCTCTGTTTTCCACGTGGGCCACTGCCACAGCATAACTGCTAATGAGTAGAGTAGCTCCACACCTGGGAACCAAACCCGGGCCACCGAGGCAGAGCACACCCGACTTAACCAGTAGGCCACGGGGCCAGCCCATTAAGCTATTTAATACTACTAACTAGTTAATAAATGGAACTGCTAGGTATTTCTTTTGGCCAAGGGATGCAATGAAAAAATTACTGAGATACAAGGCAGGTCATGAACTGAGACAGCTTGGACTTTCTGTATTACTATAATCCCATTACAAATTACAGGACATTCTATATTGAAATAAAAGAATATACTGATAGAAAAAAATACATATACCTGTTGAGAAGCCTGGTTCAGATGAGGAGAGTTTGGTATAGCTTGTGAAACAACTGTAGGCAACAGTTTCCTAGCTATAATGGAGAAAATCAAATGATCTTATTCATAAAGACAGCAGTGATCTAAAATTTTTTTGAACATTTCTAAAACTGACTGAAACAAGGAATACAACTTAAATTTTAAGATGAGGCAAAGTCTTGAAATTGCTGAATCTGGATTGTGGGTATCTGAGGATTCATTGTAGTATTAGCTCTGTGTTTGTTCAAACATTTTCACAATAAAAATTCAAAAAAAAAAAGAAAGCCTCGTGGCTGGCCCAGTGGCAAAGTGGTTAAGTTCAAGTGTTCGGCTTTGGTGCCCAGGCTCGCAGTTTTGGATCCCAGGCGCAGACCTAGCACCGCTCACCAAGCCATGCTGTGGCAGCATCCCACAGAAAAGAGGAAGATTGGCACAGATGTTAGCTCAGGGCCAATCCTGCTCACAAACAAAAAAAAAAGGAAAGCCTTTTTGATTACTTTCTAAGTCAACATTAGGAATGCTTCCTTTGCTTTTTCTTTTTTTTAAACTAATTAAAAAATAAATACTGAGTCAACAGCTAACAGCCTATACTAGAAATGCTAAAAATGAAATATAAACTGTTAGTAGCAAAAAAGCCAAGACCACCATTACACTGCTGCTGTGTGCAAACATGGAAAAGGAAAAAGCACTTAATGCTATTTCTGAGTCTTTCTTAAATCCATTTGACTACGGTTTGGGGAAAAAACTTCAATTTATTTTCTAAGCACAGCATGCCAGGCGCTGGGGAAAAAGCAGAAAGGGAGGCCCACAGAAGATAAACCAGATAAACTGCTTCCTCAAACAGAAAGAGGAAAACTGGCAACAGATGTAAGCTCAGGGCCAATCTTCCTCACCAAAAAAATAAATAAATAAAAATAAGTGGATTTGGAAACTTCATGTTGTTCTAAAAATAGCTTTAAAAAGGCACTGAATGAAAATTGGTGTTTTTTCCTTTCTTGCCTTTACTCAAGAAAAAAAATTCTAAATTAATATTTCTAAGATATATTCAATGATCTCACAAAAACTTGAACATACTTGAGAAAACGGGTATTTTTGCTGAGGAAGCGTCACCCTGAGCTAACATCTGTGCCAATCTTCCTCCACTTTATGTGTAGGATGCCCGTCACAGCGTGGCTGATGAGTGGTGCTAGGTCCACACCCTGGGATCCAAACCTGTGAACCCAGGTCACTAAAGCAGAGTGAGAACTTAACTACTACACCACGGGGCTGGCCCCGAGAAAATGTTTTGTAACACTTTCACACATCCTAAATTCGTTGGAAAACTGATTCTTCTCTAATTCGGTATTAAACTACATGAAGTCATTTCCTATATCCCAATAAACAGATTCAATTTTCTCAGATTGTTTCAAGAAAACCAACTTAATCCTTCCTAGAGAAATATACTTCTATCAGAAAACAAATACAGTTAATCCACATTACTCACAGATTCCGCCTATTAGCTAAAATTTATTCGGAACCTTCAAATCCATATCCTGTTTCTGAGGTCATTCGCAGACACACAGAGCTACAAAAAACGAGTTGCCTGACACACACATTCCCAGCTGAGGGAGAACAAGGCGACACTGCTTTCCTGAGCTCTCATACTCTAAGCAAGTATCCTTTTCCTGGCCTATTTAGTACATTTTTTTGTGCTTTGGGGCTTTTTGTTGGTGACTCTGCCATTTAAAATGCTCCCTAAGCACAGTGCTGTCTGGTGTTCCTAAGTGCGAGAAGGCTGTGAGGCCCCTTATGGAGAAAGGATGTGTATGAGATGACTTTCTCTCAGGCAGGAGGTGTATGCTGTTGGCCGTGAGCTCAATGTTAACGAATCAACAATATATATCAAATGAGGTCTTTAAATAGAAACACACATAAAACAAGGTTTAGTACTGATTGGTTGATAAAAATGTTCTGACCAGAAGTTTGAAGGAAATGAACTCTGTACTTCCCCAAAAAGCAATGGCTCACAGTTCACTAGTTCGGTGTTTGTGGTGACTCTACAGAACATAACAACCGCAAATAATGAGAATCAACTGTAACCCTCTTTTCCAACTTGACAAGAAAAGAGTAGATTTCCCAAAACCAGATTCTATAATTTCTAAATTTTCATGTTATGAATCTATATCCTTATACGACAATACATAGTTATACTACCCATACTTGTTTTTCATTAAAGTTTTTTCCTTATTTTTAATTTTTAGAAAATAAACTGTAAGAACTACCATAAAATTTAACATTTTAAAGAAACATTTTAGTAGGCACAATAATTTATTCTTTTTTTTTCAGGAATCCCTTGAGATATTCAAATAAGAGTTCAATTTTAACTTTTCTTTGCAAGTAGCATCAAGTACATTCTTCATTCACATTTGTAAGTATATAATATTTACTATATTTACTAATGTGTTTATACTATCCTTTTTCTTTTTAAAAATGCTGTTGGCAACATACCATAAGCAAAGTCAAAAGACTTACTGACAACTGAAAGAAAATATTTGCAACATTTTTCATAGATAAAGGGCTAAGATCTCCAATATTTAAAGAACTTACAAATCAAGAAGAACAAAAAGACCAACAGCCAATAAAAAACTGGACAAAAGCGTAGAACAGACAGTTCACGAAAAAACGTACAGAAACGATGCTGAAACATATGGAAAGATGCTCAATTTCATTGGCAATAATAGAAATATAAATTTAAAATACCCTGAAATGCCATTTCTCATCTATTAGATTGGTAAAAATTCAAAAGCGTGGCAACATACTCTGTTGGCAAGGTTGTGGAGAAGCAGGCACCCTCACACATTACTAGTGGGAGTTAGAAATGGCGGGAACTTTGAAGTGTCTAGTAAAGCCACACATTTACCCAGCAACCCTACTGCTAGGAATGTGCCTTGAAGACACACCTCCAACAATACGCAAAGGCCCATATATGTATACAGATATAGATACATAAGGTTACTTATTGTCACATTATTTGTAATAGCAAAATATTGGAGATTGGTTGCATAAATGATGATTCATCTACAGAGTGGATTATCACACAACTGTAAACAAATAAAATGAGGATGTGTCCTATGAACTACAATGAAGTGATTTCCAGGATTATTATTATTATTATTAAGAGAAAAGAAGGAAGGAGCTAAAAAATGTACAGAGTATGGTGCCTTTGTTGAATAAGAGGAAATAAGAATTTATACATGGAGTTTTTTTTTTTTAAAGATTGGCAGCTGAGCTAACAACTGTTGCCAATCTTCTTTTTTTTTTTCCCCTGCTTTTTCTTCCCTGAATCCCGAGTACATAGCTGTGTATTTTAGTTGTGGGTCGCTCTAGTTGTGGCATGTGGGACGCTGCCTCAACACGGCCTGACTAGCGGTGCCATGTCCGCACCCAGGGTCCAAATCAGCTAAACCCTGGGCTGCTGAAGCGGAGCGCACGAACTTCACCACTCAGCCAAGGTGCCGGCCCCCTGGAGATATTTATTTTTGCAAAAAGAAACACAGTTATGATATACTGGTTACCTGCAGCAGGTAGGTAGAAACAGGGCATCTGAGCACATGTTTTTATATAGCTTTGACTTTTGAACTAGGTTAATATTTTACACAGTCAGAAATAAAAATAAATCAAAAAGGATGGGCAAAAAAGCCCTCATACTGAATATAAACAATGAACTTAACTATATTTAAATCAAATGATAACATAATCACACTAAAGAAAAAAAACGTAACCCAAGTTTTTTGAACATACTACTCTATCTAGCTGTATACTCTGAGTAGGATATATTCTAAAAACAAGCCAAAAAAAAACCAGCAAAGGATCTGTGAACTTTACGAATTTGTAAGTTTTTTGCTGGTAGTGATATGGATGTAACAATTTAGAAACTGTTTGGTGTATATCATAGAACTGAAGTAAATATACTGATGCTGGGAACCAGGGCCCTCTCTCACTGTGGGAGTAAAGAAACACAGTTACCGAATGGAGGAGAGAGGAAGAATCCTGTGGCTTAGAATTGCAATTGGAGATATCAATATGAACTAACGATTTTTTTTAAAAAAAGTACATCCTAGCATGTATCCAAAAACATAGGATAAGAATGGATTATAATACACACACACACATTTGCTTATATGTACTTATATATGTTTATATATGCATGGGATATTTCTAGAAAGATACGCTGGAAGTGGACTAAGGGACTGTGATAGGAAGGATATTATCCTCTATTAGAACTGATTTTACCAAGTACATGGTAAAATCCCATTTAAATACTATGCAATTCTTTAACACAGCCTCCAAAGCAAATATCTTCTTATCCTTTCAGCTACAAGAGAACAATCCAAAACACCATGCAGTTCTCACCTTCGGGACTGCTATCCGGCGCATACGTCTGCAGAGTTTCCTGTTGCTTAAAGGTAGTATTTTTCTTTTTCAATATTTCCAAGCCTTCTAAAGCTGTAGTGTGTTCAGACAAGGATTTTAAAAGCGAAATGTTATTTACTAATCCAGAAAGTTCTGAAGAATTTCTAGGACTATTCCAGTATTGTTTGCTTTCTCCAGCAGTGTCTACTTCAATATGGTCACCAGATAAACTTCTAATCCTCCCCAAATCTTCAGATTCAGGAATATGTGCTTCTGTGTCTTTGGAAATAGAATGCTTTTTTCCCAGAGGGTAAAACAAAGAATCAGAAACTAGAGAATTTGATTTATCAAGTGCAATACGTTCTTCAGAGTGATTCTGACTGGCACCCAAGAGTTGGATACTGATGTCACTGCTAGAGGTGGAGGGTAAAACCTGTTCATCATTTTTGTGTAAGTCGCCTACCATAATAAAGGGCTGCGGCTGAGCCTGTTCTGAAAATAGGTTATTTTCAGGAGTTTGATTAGTGGCTTTGTTTAAAAAATGAGGAATATGTAAACTTGTATTTATACCTTTAGGTTTATTTGGAAGTGAAACAAAATCATAGTTAATTCTGACCTTGGGGGTAGATTTACTCACATCCTCATTATTATTTATGTATACATCATCAGTCCACTCTAAAGATGAGTCAAAATTGCTTAATGTGTCACTACACTCCTCTATTTCTCTTCCAGTGTTTCCAGTTTCCCAAGGTCTTGTGTCAAAACCTACACAAATTTTACCACAAAAGTGTGACGGCAGAGCCTCTTCAACAGGAAACGCCTCTGTAGGTGTACTCCCACTAGACGCTGAGAGAGGCACACGTTCACTGTCAGCTTCTTCATGGCTCGTATCCTCACATCTCTTCCGAACACCTGAATTGCCATCATTAACCCAAGTTTCCCTTACCCAACCCTCTGAATCCTGGGAAATTTTATTGCTTTCCTGTGATTCCTCCTCAGTGTCACTGGTTTCAAAATTGTTCAGGTCAAAAGTCACCTCCACAAGTGGTTGTGTTACATTACTGACAGGTTCATGAATAGTAAGACTTTCATTGTCAGTATGACTTTTAGAAAACATGTCAGTCGTATTATCAGAGATCCTAGAAGTGCTATTTAGAGAAGATGCCACTTGCAGATGTTCACATTCTGGCAGATACGACACTGGTTGTTTACACCCCTCTTCTGGTGTTCCACATATATTTACCTCCTCAGCATTTTCTCTAATGAGAATTGACCCTTCTACACACATCTGGTCATTCTGATGAACAGGTATTTTATCATTTTCCTGAATGTCTGATCCTGATAAGTCGTCACTTTCTACATTGCTACAGGAAACTGGTAAGCTGTTGCTTTCACAGAATGAAGGCGTTTCCAATGTTACTTCCTGATCCCAGGACTGATCATTATTATCTACTGGCTTGTCTTCATTATATTTTTTCCCCTTTTCAGCACATGTTTCAAAGAACTGTATCCTTTTTTGTACCAAAAGCTCTCTCAAATTTAAATTTATATTCTCTCCCTGGGACTTGGGTTTCCTTTCTCTACCATTTCCATCTTCAGCAGAAGAATGTGCAGCTGAACTCTGTGAGGATACATACATGGCCCACCGGCTTTTACTTCTCATGGTATTTTCTGATTGATGCTGGTGGTGTAACCTTTCTGTGCCCTTCACCTCAGCGCACTCTTCCCGTTCCACTAAGCACTTTGGTTTATTAGGAATGTTTATAGTTCCTTGTGGCTGTATCTGAGGGAAATGTTCTTTAATCTCAGAATTTAGTTCCTTACAAATACTAGTTGATTTGGACTTCAGAAGAGCTAATATCTGTGTTGTGCTTCTGATGTTTTGTGAAACCCCTAAACAGTGAGATGCCAAACTATCTCTTTTCATGGCCTCATTGGTCAGTAAAGAATCTGACTGCTTATTTACAGAACTCATAGGAGAACAAAAATAATTTTCTTCACACAGCATTTCTGGGTTAATCTTGAAGGATGGAATAGAGACAACTGAAGAAAAAGGTATGCCATTTCTCTCTCTGTTCTTGTAAGTGACAGTGTTCTCCGAGTCTGCTGGCATATTATTTATCTCTCTCTTGCCAACAGTAGAAAACAAAGAAGGTGAGCTGTAGACTGGAGAAAGGAAAGCAGGGCCAGGTTTCTTAGCCTCAAGTGATGCAGCTGATTCACCGTTCTCTGTAATAACCATTTTCTTTGGCACTTGACGTGGTCCTTGAAAACCCTAAAAATATTAAAATAAATATTAGCTGTTCCATTACCTATAAAGAAAATGTGAAAGAAACAGGCTAAAAAAAAAAAAAAGAAAAAGGAGTGTGTTTGTTTTGCACAGTAAAGTAATAACTAAGATATAAAGTTTGCTGGGGCTGGCGCCATGGCCGAGTGGTTAAGTTCGCGCGCTCCGCTGCAGGCGGCCCAGTGTTTCGTTGGTTTGAATCCTGGGTGCGGACATGGCACTGCTCATCAAACCACACTGAGGCAGCGTCCCACATGCCACAACTAGAAGGACCCAGAATGAAGAATATACAACTATGTACCAGGGGGCTTTGGGGAGAAAAAGGAAAAAAATAAAATCTTTAAAAAAAAAAAAAGATATAAAGTTTGCTAAGTTAAAAGGCAAACACTCATTTGTACTAAGAATTTCTAATCAGGGTTTACGTACTTTCTACCTAAGCATAGACTATGAAGTACCAATTTAATGACAGATTACAACAGCTTCACAATTCACTACTTCTTAAAACGATTTTATAAATACATATTGATTTATTATTTTCAACAGAGAAACTTACAGTAAACTTCCTTTTTAAACCAGCGGGCTGACATCCAAGGGACCGGCCAGAGGATATAAACCTCCTTGAGTTTAACTCTGGTGCTTCTTTAGTGACATCCTGTTTAACAGCGATGCTTCCAGCAACTTTAACCTCCTCAACAGTGATTAAGTATCGATCACTTTCTAAGTCATCTCCAGGCTTCACCTAAGTTGAAAAGAATAAATGTCAAAATCATATAAGTCTAATTATTTGATTATTTGTGTGTTCCAGTAAGGTCACCAGCACCAGCAAGACACAATGCATATTCAATAGTTGTTGAATGAATGAATGAATCAATCAATTCTTTATTTATTATGATGCACTAGTTAACTATCAACAAGCACAAAAAATGGTAATTGTTAACCAAACAAAAAAAAAGTCACTAATTTGTTTATTCAGCAATACATAGTGGAGACCTATATGAGGTCCTTCCTTATATGCTGGGGCTACAAAGGCAAGCAAGAAAACTGTGCCTCCTCTCAAGGAGTTCACTCAGAATCCATCCAACTAAATGAAATTTTTTAAATTAGAGCTATTAAGTATCAATTATATATCTTTATAAACTAATGCGAATTAGATACATACTCATAATTATCACAAATTAAATATTATTAGAAATTATTACAGTTGCTTAAACAGTCGTATTCCAAAAAACATTTTAATCACCTTAATTAACAAAATATAGCACTTGCCACCATCTTTGATGACAGTATAAAAATAAGATTATCAAGCTAGTTGATAATACAGAAATCTGTGTATATCACAGATACATGCTTAGTCTTTACTAACGAAATTATTTAAAATGAAATAATCACAGTTGTTACTCCCAATTAAACCTCTACTAAGACAGTGCTTCTCCCAAACCCTCTTTTAATAGATACAAAACTACCACAACCGCTATTAATGTCATATAAAATTTAAAAAGATTAAATACTATGACCAAAATCAACACAATGATAAGAAGAATATGCATTTTAACACTTTTAGAATCACTCTACTAAACTGCTAAGCACTTTACATAAGTTATTTCTAATTTTCAGACCAACCAAATAAAGTCCGTCTATGGTCTACACTTTACAGTAGAGAAGCTGGACAGAGAGGTTAGCTTAATTAGGAAGTATTTGAAAGTGGGAAATGAACCCAGAATGACCAATGCTTATATCCTTATTCTTTACACTAAAATATGCCTTTAGTTCCTTTTCCTGCTTTTTTCCAACAGGGGAAAAACACAGAATAAATATTTGAGAAAATATTTCAAATAGGAATAATTTCACAAAATATTTCCCACTGTAGTTCTCTGCCTACCAAAACCATGGAATAGAGTTAGACAACAGTCACTTCCTGGGTTCAAATCCCAGCCGTCCCACTGCAGCTCTGTGAGCTGGGCAAGTTACTTCACCTGTCTGCACTGCACTCCTCATGCATAAAAATCACACAGCTGTGTAAAGAATAAATGCAACAATATCTAAGAGCTTTCAGCAGAGGGTCTGGCTAATGATAAATATTCAATAAATACTAGCTGTAATTATAACTATTAGTACCATGACCATACTATTTAGCCATATTCATAAAGGAAGTAAAGAGATTTTTTCAAGAATACTTAAAAATAAGATAAAAACATTAAAATACCTCAAGGCACTTAAGAAATATACTATCCAAACAGCCTCCTTTGTCATCATATAAAATTGCCTATATTAAAACAAAATAAATGTTAAAAAGGAACAGAGCATAATTCTGCTTTTCTTAAACATCTTCACTAGCAAATCAAAAATTGTTTATAAGCAAATCATATAATGAAACAATTACCCACTTTAACTTAAACTAGAAAGTGTTTACTAAGCATCTATTCAGTCCCTGCAAGAAAGCAAAGGCATACACATAAAAAAATTCAAGAACTTAATCTCTACCAGGAGGATCTGGGAATTGAACTAGGAAGAAAAAAGAATTGGAATGCGTTAGAGGGGGCAAAACAGGAGACAAGATCAGTAAAGAGATTATTGCAATGATGTGGTATGTAGGACGGGGAGATGATTAGTGCCTTAAATAATTCATCAACCCTGGAATAAGACAACTGTTTACGAGGTATAATGAATAAAACTTGTTGATGAAAGGGATAAGGGAGAAAAAAGAAGCTAAAGTGATTATCACTTTCTGGCTTTCTTCTTGTGTCTCTCTAGCCATTTTTTCATAGCAGTTTCTTCACTAGCCCCTTAAATATTGCTGTTCCCATCACTTTAGAAAACAGTTGGGCAGTTCTTTAAAAGATTAAACATAGAGTTACCATATAATCCAGCAACTCTACTCCCAGGTGTATATACAGAGAAATGAAAACATATGTCTTCACAAAAACTTGCACACAAGTGTTCATAGCAGCATTATTTATAATAGCCAAAAAGTAGAAACAACTCAAATGTACATTAATTGATGAATGAATAAATATAATGGGATATAGCCATACAAAAGAATATTATTCAGCAATGAAAAGGAATAAAGTATTGATACATGCTTCAACATGGATGAACCTTGAAAATATGCTAAATGAAAGAAGTTAATTACAAAAGACCACATATTGTGTAATTCCATTCATGTAAAAGGTCCTGAAAAGGCAAATTATTGAGAAAGTAAGTAGATTAGTAGTTGCTTAGGGCTGGGAGTTGGCTACTGAGTAGTGACTGCTAACAGGTATGGGATTTCTTTTGGGGATGACAAAAATGTTCTAAAATTAGATTGTGGTGATAGTTGCAAAACTCTGTGAATATACTAAGAACCATTGAATTATATACTTTAAATGGATGAATTGAAAAGTGTGTGAGTTATATCTCAATAAAGCTGTTAGAGGGCCGGGCCCATCACCAAGTGGCTAAGTTCGGGTGCTCCGCTTAGGCAGCCCAGGTTTCACGGGTTCGGATCCTGGGCACGGACCTAGCACTGCTCATCAGGCCATGCTGAGGCGGCGTCCCACAGAGCACAATGAGAAGGACCCACAACTAAAATACACAACTATGTACTGGAGGGCTTTGGGGAGAAAAAGGAAAAATAAAAAATAAAATAAATAAAACTAAAAACCTTTAAAAAAAATAAGGTAAAAAATAAATAAAATAAAGCTGTTAAAAAAAATTGTTGCCTCCAAGGGTTCTTTTTCCCTCTATTCTTTACACTCTATATTGCCATCCTTTATCAGTCATGCTTCTGCTGAAATACTTCCAAAGTCTCCACAGCTCCCAAAGAATAAGAACAAAACTCCTTACAATGACCAATAAGGCCCACATAATACCTTTTATGTCCATTCTCACCCTTGCTCACTCTGCTCCTTGTCATTTGCCTAACCCACTAGACATACATATTCATTTACTGGTCTGTCTCCTCCATGTTATTACCACAAAGCAAGGGATTTATCTGTTTTGTTCCCTGCTGCATCCCCTAGAACAGTGGGTAACTCAGAACAGGTGCTCAAAAAATATTTGTTGAATAAAGGAATGAAGGAATCCACTCCAGGAGCTTCAATATCTCATCTAAATGCTAAGTATTTTCAATCTATATCAGTAGCCCAGAACTCTTTCCCAGATCCCTGTAGCCAATTACTTGAGTGTTTCTATGACACTACAAATTCGGTATGTTCAAAATTGAACTCAAAATCTTCACTTTTTCCCCTAAACTTGCTTTTCTTTTTGAGATATCCTAACTCAGCACCATAAGTATAATACTGAAACCCGGAAGTTACCCTAGATCCTCCTTGCCTTCATATCCAAGACCTTAAGATGCTATAATATTTTCACAATTTCTAATATTCTTTTCTTGCCATTGTCATTGCCAATGCCTGCTTGGTCAGACCACCATCACTTTTTGGCTACATTATTCTGTAGCCTCCCTATTATGACAGTCTTCCTAAATCCAATCTGACTTTCATCCTACATAACTTAAGAGTTATGTTAGACATTGCTTACCAAGTGAGCTCTCCAAAATAGAAACATGATAACGTCACTCTTCTGCTCCTAATTCTTCACTGGCTCCTCAGGCTGAGCTCACAAAGTCCTTTGTGATATGGCTCCTGCCTACTTCTTTAGCTGTCTATTCTACATTTCCCAGCACGGGCCCTTCATTCCAGCCATATTTAATTGCTTATAGTTCCCCAAAGTTTCCTACTGTTTCATACCTCCTTGTTGTTACAGCTATGACACCATCTTCAGCTCCCCTCCCTCCAACCTATCAATTTTGTTTACAAAACAAAACACTCCAAAAAAATTCTTCATCTGGAAAGACTTCTCTGAACCAGAGTCAGATTTTGATGTCTCACCTTTGTAATCTCATAGATCCCTAAGCATAACTCTGTACATATGATAATCCTTATGCTTAGATAAAACTCCCTTGAAGACAAAAACTACAATAACAGTTACCATTCACTGAATGCTTACAATGTGCCACGTACCTTGTTAAGGGGTTTACGTGTTTTCTCATTTAATCCTCAGGACAACTTTATGAAGTATCATTTCTCCCATTTTACAAAGAAGAGACTAGAGGCCTTGAGAAGCTAAATAACTTGCCGAGATTACACATCTAATAATTGAAGAGCACACAGGACCGAGTCCTAAGTAAAAACTTCAAGTTTGGGAAGAGAATGAGCACAAAGAAAATACTCAGAAGTGATGAGGAAGCAACATCAGGAGAGGGTGGTGTCACAGAAGTCAAACGAAGAAGAGGCATTGTGAAGAATGGGGGGGGCAAGAGTGCTCAACAGGGTCACGAGCAGTGATAAGAGGAGAACACTAAAATTTGGCAGATGGAGACGGTCACCATATCTAACAGAGTGAAATATCACCTAGTATATGATTCTCTCAAGACTGATAGGATCATATCACAACCAAAGGAAGAGATTCAAAGAAAATCAGAAAATAGAAGAGGAGAATTCTATACATAATTTCAGAAATCAGCAGCTTTTCTAAAGTGGTTTGTCAACTCTCTATGTACCATTTCACTATGAGCGTTATTGTGTTAGAAATATAGTTTAATAGGGAGATTTTTCTATGCAGTTAAACTCTTATTGCCTGCAAAGAAAAAATGGGTCAAAATGCCTAAAAGGTTTCATGGAAAATCTAATTTGAATTAAAAAAAATCAAAACAAATTAAATAATATTCACTGAACCTTTATAATGCACAAATTAATCACTGTGATATGGAAATCATTTAACAACTTCTGTTTTCACATAATGTCAACTTATGGTCACATCCAAAATTTTATTATCTACACAGTTTTCGTAATATTCAATCAAAAGGCAAGAACCAATACCTTAGACTTACTTTGTTTCCTAAGTGAGTAATCTTCAGAATTCCATCCTGCCACACTTTTGACTTCTTCATCTTTTGATGAGTATATAGTACCTAATTTCCAAAAGTACAAAAGTAAAGAAATGGTTTCTATTTATATGTATTAAGTGTTATACATTTTTATAACCTTCCTACGTATAAAAAATATTTAAGACATCTTTTATGGAAATAAAAGCAGATATCATAACAATAACAAGAAAACTTCAATAAAGAAAAACTGTGGGGGCCGGCCACTTGGCCAAGTGGTTGGGTTCATGTGCTCCCCTTTGGCAGCCCGGGGTTTTGCTGGTTCAGATCCTGGGTGTGGACATGGCACCACTCATCAGGCCATGCTGAGGTGGTGTCCCACATGGCACAACCGGAAGGACCTACAACTAGAATATATAACTATGTACTGGGGGGCTTTTGGGAGAAGAAAAAAACAAAAAAACAAAAAACTGGGGCCAGCCCTGTGGCATAGGGGTTAAGTTCGGCGTGCTCTGCTTCAGTGGCCTGGGTTCACAGGTTCCGACCCCAGGTGTGGACCTACACCACTAATCAGCCATGCTGTAGTGGTGTCCATATATAAAAGAGAGGAAGATGGGCACAGATGTTAGCTCAGGGCCACTCTCCCTCAAGCAAAAAGAGGAAGATTGGCAACAGATGTTAGCTCAGGGCCAATCTTCCTCACCAAAAAAAAGAAAGAAACTAGGTAGTACAAGGTAAAGGAGGGAAGAAGGAGAGGTAAAAATCTAAGGAAGAAACAGAAAAGTTAACTGAGCAACAGAAATAATTTTGAGCTTCCTAGTCATTCGTGGGAACAGAAAAAATGTGTTGGGTTACACAGTACTCATGATCTATGCAGTTCTCACAGTGTAGTCCAGAGACTCCTAGAGGTCCCCAGCACTTTGTCAGAGGTCTGTGAGGTCAAAACTATCTTCATCATGTTATTTGCCTTGTCATTCTCATTCCTTCAGGCAAGCATAGTGGAGCCTCCCAGGGTTACGTATGTGAAATATTACAAGATTCCATTTCAGACTGAAAGCAGAAGCACAACTGAGAACTAGCTGTCTTCTATTAAGTCAAATGTTAAAGCGATTTGCAAAAAGTGTATAGCAATGCTAGTCTTTTCAAAGTTTTTTTCTGTTATTATTTTGGAAAATGTAGCTATTTTCATTAAAAAATGTAATTTATGTTAAATGTAATGGGTTTTTTTGAATTAATAAATAAATACTTTTTAAATATCTGTTATAATTTCTCATATGAAAGACATCAATAGATAGAAGCCCCATAATCAAAAATTCTTTGGGGTCCTTAACAATTTTTAAGTGTATAACAGGGTCCTAAACAGACCAAACAGTTTAAGAACCACTGATCTAGACAGAAGAGGCATTCCAGTTCGTCAAGAGAAAGAAATTACTTCCTGGTGCCAAGCTTCCAAAGAATTTGTTCCAAAGAACTCTGTATAACAAACGTGAATAGTAGGCAAGAGATAGGGTTGCCAGATAAAATATAGGCCAACATTTGAGACATACATAATTAAACTAAAAAATTATTCAGCGTTTATCTAAAATTCAAATTTAACTGTGTCCTACTTTTAGGTTTTGTTTTTGGGTTTTTTGGGTAAATCTGGCAACCCTAGCAAGACATTTATGAAATGTGGAAGGAAGGAAAGAAGAAAAAAGGAAATAGTGAAAACTGGCAGACTTACGGTAAATTCTTGGCTTTCCATCATTTGTTCAGAATTTATAAACCAGTCTGGTCCAGAAAGTAATCAGTGCGTCTTCAACTATTTATACTACCTAAAATGAAAAATGACAAGGACTCTTCAACCCTCATGAAAAGAATAAGTATCAAATACAAGTTTTCCCCACAAACTCTTGACCAGAGAGAGGAATTGAAGAGTTCCAAGAGCACGTAACTAAAAAAGGAAGCACAGAGGTAATCAAATTATCTGCCCCTGAGGACACGAGAAAAGAGCGACACCACACTATGGAAAAAGAATTTGCCAAGTAGAGAAAACTAAGCAAAATATACAAAATAAGTATCACACTGCAAACATTTTTCCAGGTGCCATAATATGTATCAGAAACTGATTCACCCCCTCCCCCCATGTTTGGTTCCTTATAGAAAAAGCTGCAATTTTTTAAGTTTTCTGGGGGCTGGCCCAGTGGTGCAGTGGTTAAGTGTGCATGTTCTGCTTCAGCGGCCCGGGGTTCTCCAGTTCAGATCCTGGGTTCAGACAGGGCACCACTTGGCAAGCCATGCTGTAGTAGGTGTCCCACATGTAAAGTAGAGGAAGATGGGCACAGATGTTAGCTCAGGGCCAGTCTTCCTCAGCAAAAAAGAGGAGGATTGGCAGCAGATGTTAGCTCTGGGCTAATCTTCCTCAAAAAAAATAGTTTTCTGAATTGCTATGGTTACCACAAGATGGCCCCTTTGCGTTTTAAATTTTTCCTTTAACATCTTAAAGCCAATATACCAGAACATCTAGAACCAAATATACGTTCTAATACTTCTGCAAGGAAAAATCTTTTCAATATCCTTGCCACTAGTACTGTATTACCCTATGCTACTGGATAAAACTGTTATTGTGGGCAATTTTGGAAATCTAAAATCACTGATAGTGAATTGAAGAAGTAAACAGAGATGCCAAAGAAAATGATCACTTTTTTTCCTAAAGCAGTGGTTCCAAAGGTATGCTCTCTGCAGCAGCAGCAGCAGCATCACTTGGGAACTAGCCTGTGCTTTAACAAGCCCTGCGGGTGATAGGGATACATGCTCAAGGTTGAGAAGACGGCCCAAAAAGACCTGGGGGGATTCAAGAAAGCTGTAATTTGCAATTCTGGATTCAATTCCTCCTTGATACACATAAAATAGATAAAATAGGCCACCTACATAATATTTACAAATTACAAATATTTATTTAGCACTTACCACATGCCAGACATTATGCTAGGCTAAGGTAGTAAAATGAACAAAATATTATCCCCAATCTCAAGGAATTTTCGTATAACGGTGACAAACAGGAATTACAAGAAAATATGACAGGAATAAGCACAGGAGGGATACCCAACTCTATCTACTGCATTTCCGAAGGACGTAATGTCTAAGCTGTCCACTGAAATAACCATTAACCCAGGGAAGATGCCAGGGAAGGTATTTGCAAATATGAATCAATATGTACAAAGGCCTGTGGAAGACAAAGCAAGGCATGATCAAGGAACTCAAGTAGAACAGTTAAGGGGTCAAGTGTAAGACAGTGAGGAGTGAGAGATAAGACTGAAAAAGTGAGCAGTCATAGGATTCAGAGGGCCTTCTATGTTAGGCTGAATTGTCCCGACTTTCTATGAAGACTATAGGAAGCCATGGCAGGATTTGAAGCATAAGATTACATTATCTGACTTGGGTTTTACAAAGATTACTCTGGCTGTCACATGGAGAAAGCATGGGGTAAGGAGTAGGCAAATGAGATATGAATTAACGCCCCATGACATAGTTCACAGGAAAAGACCCAGACCTACAAAGGCATTGCCTTTCAGAAATATAATTCCCATATCCTATATCCCTCCCCTCCAGCCCACAGAAATTGTTAGATGCCTAATGAATGCCAAGAAGATAACAGAGAGGTCCAGCGAAACACATCATTCAGTGCTGTTGTTAGAGCAACTTGCTCCCAGCCACTCAGTGAGTTGGACATTCTCTCTATATAGATGAGACTACATGGTGCAGACACAGTGCTTGGCATGTGGCAGTTATTCATATTAGATCCTTTTAACAATAGCTATCATTTATTCTGTGTGATTATATGCTAGACACTGTTAAAATGCTTCAAACGCTTACGACTTTATGGTGTTGATACTATCTTCCATATTCATTTTACAAAAAATAAAACTAAGGTAATAGGTAAGTAATTTGCCCAAAATCATAAAGTAAATAAGTGGCAGATTCAGAATTGAAAACTAAGTTGCCTAAACTCTGGTGCTCATACTCACAAATACTACATTATATGACTATTTATTGAGTACCTACTACATCAAGGCAGGAATTGGACTAGATACTTTACATATAATATTCATCAGTCTCATAATCCTGAAGAGTAGATATTATCACCACAATTTACAGATTAGGAATCTGGTATTTACTAATTTAGGATTACTTACATGCTATTTAGGAATTGCAAAATACATTTCCCATTGTTTTTCTAAATTAGAGATAATACTTGTGAGATTTACAACTTCAAAAGACCTCCAAAAAAAAAGGAAAAGTTAACTGGATTTAAAAATATTTAGAAGAGCCCTAATTTCTACCTTCAAAGGAAAGTCAAAACGCCTTTCTTACCATTAAACAGGAAAAACGGTTTTAGCCAACAGCATCATATATTTAAGTGTGCAAGGATAAAACATTTTCTGAAAGTCTTCATCTATCCACATCTGTCAAACAATTCAAGCGCTGACTCACCTCTGAAAGGTAAAAGTTTAACGTGCCAAGAAAGTTTTAAAGTGGTGTGGAGACCTCAGATGTTCTGTGATAATTATATAATTACAGACAGACATACAGACCTCCACACATATATATACACACACATTATTCTGCTGCTTTATACATTTATGTATAAAATTAGGTGCTTTCATTAAAACGTGAGCCATTCTTCCCATTAGGTATGACGAGATGTTTTTGGTCCTTTTGTTTTGGAACAAGCAGGATCTTTCTCATCCCAAAGTGGTTCACAGGTCTAACAGTTTCTAGTCACGAACCCAAGATTGTGTTGAGACACCATTCAGTGCAAATAACTAAAAAGAAGCCCATATTTCATTTGCCAAGATTCTAATTACCATGACCCTGTGTAACCAAGTGACAATGAAGACTCGACCCTTTGTCAGTCATAAAAACAAACAGCAAAACCCTCTCTGGTCCTCACACGTATGCGGGAACCGCAAAGCAAGGGCTGGGAAAGTGGTGAAGACGAGGCACCACTTTCCACAGGGAGTCCGAGCCAGCTGTGACTGTCGCCACCCAATCCCGGTTCCACGCAGCACCCTTACCGGTCCGCTTCTGTCAGAGCACATTCTCTCGTCCTCTTGCCCCAAATCAGCTTCGCCGCCTCTCGCTAAAATCCCGCTGCCTATCCAGCCCCACTCTCCGGAAACCCCGAGAAAGAGTTCACTTCACTTTTCCACTGTACAAAATCCACTTTCGAATTTCCCCCGCGAAAGTCTGTGACGTCATTAACCCGCGACCGCAACCAGACCAGGACCCAATACTTAGCCCGCCCCCCCAGCGCCCCAGTCAAAACCGCCGTTTTCAAACCGCCAATCAAATTCTCCCCTGGCTGCGAGCCTCCTTGGCGGGCCGCGTTCTCCGATGCCCCGCCCCCGAGCCAGCCCACGCCTGTGACGTAAGCAACGGCGCACCGCCTCCGGCCCGGTCTTTTACGAGACGAAGCGGAGAGCCGTGTCGCTGCTCCTATGACGCAGAAACAGCCACGACCGTAAGGATCGGGAGACGGACAGGGCTGAAGGACGCAGTCCCTGGCTCTGTATTTTGGGCACTGAACGGAGTAAGTTCGAGTGGACCGTAGGGTCGCTCAGGTTGGGTGAGGTGTAAATTCCCCTCAGTCGTTTTTCATGCAGTCCGTTCTGTCATCTCTCGTCCCTCTCACCCCGCCCCCTCCCACCAACCCGTCGGTTCGCCCGTCCTGATTCTTTGTGCGCACGCGCAGAAGTTCTCTGGCAGCCCTTGTAGTTCTAGTTGTCAGCGACTGGGGGCGCGTGATGTCCGGCGTTGGGAGGTTTGGGGCCCGCCGCGTCCCTGGCGGCGTCGATGCGGAAGGACGGGTGCCGAGAGGGCCAGACGTCAGAAGGGAAATTGCCTTGCTTCGCAAATTTGAGATGTGGCGGCCAATGGATAGCGAGTGTGACTACTTGTGTTGTAAAATTAAGTCATTTTCTTTTTCAGGACTCTAGTCCTTGTCCTCAATGGAAGGGAGCTAACAAATAAGTGCTAAATACAGTGTACCAAGTGCGTTAATAGACGTACTTAAGAGAAAGCAGATGAGGAGGCCGTTAATCAGGGGAGACGTGGTGGTGGAAAGCGATGCAGAGCATAAGGTGCACTTTCGCCTGGGCCTTGAGATTGAGTAGGGGTTTATAAATCAAGGAAGACAAGACTCATTCAGAGCAAAGGCACACAGGCAGGAAAGTTCTCGGGTACCGTTGAATAGTTGGCTGTGACTAGAACAATGGTTCTCAATCTTTTTGGCACACCATTTCTTTTAAAAAAGTGATGAAAGCTGTGGATGAGCCGCCCAGGAAAATGCACGTCCATGTGAAAATATTTTGTGTATAATTTTGTCGGGAAAAATTGTGAAAGACTTTGAAATGGCCAGGAAAAGAAATACTGGTTGTCTTGTCTAGCTCCCTCATCCAGGTTATCTCTGCCTTTCGTTGCCGTTATTTTACAATTGTGTACGTTGTAGTAAACGATAATAATGGAAATTAGCCTTGCAATTAATTTTGCAATTATTGCCCTGGCCAGTTTTGCATTTATTAACAAGTGGATTTCAACGTTCCTAATTGCTTGTATTTGTATGTGTCTGGTTTTTGAATTCTTCTTTGAACTGACTTTTAACATTAGTTCCCTGATGAATTACTTAAATAAAACCTTTAATATGTGTTCACTTTATATTTGTATGATAGTCATGATTTTACCTTTTCTTTAAAGTTTATCTTTTAAGAGTATCATGGGATTCACAAGAATTGTTGAAACCCACCCAAAATCCCTTGGACTTCAGGTTAATAATTGCTGAATCAGAACATAGAATGCATGGTGACAGTTTGCAAGAGATTCTACCAAAAGATAGGCAGTGTGGGAGTCACACATACCTGAGCTTCCTTACCTGGCTCACTTTGCCCAAGTTGCTTAACCTTTGAGCCTCTGCAAGAAGTTGGAAGAAACCACCTCGTGGGATTGTGAGGATTTAAAACAATATATGTAAAGTAACTGTCATGGTTACACAGTAACTCGTATTCTTTGTTTGAAGCCCCTGTTCAGAAGCCAGTTAGCTGTCACTGGTTCATTTAATAGTTTTTTAAAAATACATACTATGTTACAAGAAGAGGCTAGGAATTTTTAGTATTGAAAGTTTTAACATCACAGTCACAAAATTGTCTGTGTTTTAGGTAAGTTACACAGCTTTTGTGAAGGATGGGTGACTTCTAGAACAGTTTATAAACTGTTCCCATGATATAGTGACAGTAGTTATAGAAAGCAGTGGGTGGAGATATGAGCCAGTCCAAAGGTCGAATTGATAGGACTCAGTGACTGATTGGTAAATGATAGTAAATAATAATGGTTACACATATTTTTTAAGATTGCTAATTGCAGATATGTGTTACGCGCACTAGGCAGGAGTTTCTGAGCTTAATTCTCCAAGCCACTAAAATAATTCTTAGGAGAAGGAATGAGGGAGAGGTCTAGACTGAGATATGAAAATGATGGGAAGAGTCTGGTTTCCAGAATTGTGACTTTCTGTGCTTTTGCAGTTCTGTCCACCATTTCCTTAGGTGGCAGCTTTGACAAGGAAAGGAATTGGAGAGCTGGTAATCTGGCCTTTATAGTCTGTACTTTTTCAGAAGGAAAAGTTAGCAGTGGATCCTGCTCTAGTGATAAGCATAGGCTACATTTGTGTTTCATTTATAATTCTACCACCTTACAAAAGAACCTAAATGCTTAACACTTCAGTTTTTAAGATCCTTTTAAATGCATTATTTATTTAATTCAACAGATGCTTAGATCGTGACCAAGCTAAAGTTCCTGCCCTCATAGTGTTTACATTCTAGTGAGGTACACAGACAATACAGTTGTAATTCCAGGTTATGATAAGAGGATACAAGGATAGAAAGTGGTGACTGGGGGTAGCGGGGGGGGGGGGGGGGGGGGGTTGGTTAACATTGGCGGTTAACATTTACCTAAGCAGAGCACCTGGAACTTAACCATTGGGCCACAGGGCAGCCCCAGGGAGGGAATATTTTACGTTGGGTGACAGAGAAAGCCTCTTTGAGAAAGTAACATTTGTAGAGGCCTGAGTGAACAAGGAATTAATCCCTATAGATGTGGCAGGGAAGGTAAAGAGAGCAGCGAGAGCAAAAGCCTGGAGATGGGCATGGCCTTAGCATGTTTAAGAAACGGAAAGGTGGTATGTTGTGGTTGAAGTGAGCCTGCTGGAAAGAATTCTAAGAGAGGAAGTTAGAGGGAGAGCCCCAAGCCAGATCAAATAGGGCCTAGTAGGCCAGAGGAAGGATTATATTCTGAGTTCGATGAGAAACCTTTGGAGGATTTTGTGTAAGAGATTGACGTGATCTGATCTGCATATTTAAATGATTATTCTGGCTGTTTTTTGGAGAATTGATAATGAAGGAAGAATAGAAGCTAGCAGACGTTAGGGTGCTCTTTGCAGTAGTTCAGGCAAAACACAATCGTAGCTTGGACCAGGTGGTTGTGATGAAGAAATGAGAAGTATTCATATTCAGGATATTTTTCCTAAAGTTAGAGCTAATAGAAATGCTAATGAATTGGCTGTGGGGTGTGAGGAAAAGAATTAAGGAGGATTTCAAGGTTTTTGACATCTTCGCAGTTTTGTAATTGGTATTTCCTGAGTTAGGAAAAACTAGGCAAAAAATGGGTTTGTTAAAATTTGGGAACTTAATTTTTGCCCTTTTAAGCTTGAGATTGACTTTAGGTGAACAAGAGGAGCTGTCAGATGGACAGTTGAATATTGGAATAGGCAGCTGATGAGAGAAGTCAGGGCTGGAGAACGCAGATCTGTGAAAAATCAGCATAGAGCTGAGGAGCTGAAAGCCAGGGAGCCTCAGCAAGGATGAGTGTGTGGATAAGGGCACTCAGGACTGAATGTAGTCCTCAGCAGCACAGGAAGGTAGCGCGGACTAGGAGGGTCCCGAAAAGGAAATTGAGAAGGAGGAAAACTCTCCTGGAAGCCAAATGAAGAAAATGTTTTCAAGGAAGGAGTTATCAACTAGAAGAGCGGCTGAGAGATCAGGCAGGCAGTGGCGACCATTGTTTTCAGAGTCGCTAGAATGGCGGGAAGGAAAGCCTGACAGGATGGGTTGAAGTGAGAGTATGAGGTGAGGAATGTGGTTATGTGGCGTTAAATGACAGCTGCTTGCTTTTCTCCTGATTACTTCTGCCGTGGAACCCCATTTTGTGTGTTATGCTAGCATCATCTAAATAAATACTGCATGAATTACATATTTTCAAAGTTGGTACTTGTCTGATCACCTGAAACCTGTTCTAAATAAATGCCAAAATACTCTTCTGTTGCCTTTGGTGAGGATGCAAGTTTTGTTGGGGATTTGAAGTGAAATGCATCAGTGGCTTTGTGCTCTCTTAGTAGATGTCTCTTTGAAACACATTATCTGTCACTTCTGCAGCATCACTGCAGTGACAGATTCTAGCTGACAGACTCAGGAGACATGAGTAGGCTTTAATCTAATACTGTGTTTACTGAGCTTTAAAGAAGGATACGAGGCAGCAGATACAGTAGGGGCAACATCCTCATCTCCTCTGGAGGCCCAGCCTATCCAGCCCCAGCTCTTAGCCAAATCCAGCAATTAACCCAAATCCACCCCCCCCCCCTTTTTTTTGGTGCCCCTTACCTACAGCAGACATGTATGGCTTCCACAGATAAGGGCACAGTGTTTTAGGTCACCTTGATAGGTAAAAGCTTTACCCCTTTTGCCCACCAGTCAGCTCTGTCACTCTGGTCACATAGGCCCAATGCCTGCTAATAGTGGCTCCCACCCAGGTTCACCAGGAGACACAGGTACAACTCCCCATTTGTCTTCACTCTCCTCTTTCCCAGAAAACCGTATTACGGGAGACTGAGGTTATTCTCAGGCAGGCCCACCTCATCCCAGGCTCATATACTCGGTTTTGTGTACGTACCTCTAGTGGTTTGATTAAGGTGGCACAACTCATTCAACAAATTTTTGAGTGACTACTTGCCAGGGACTGGGGATCTATCAATAAACAAAACAGACAAAAATCTCTGATTCCATCAATCTTACATTCTAAGAAGGATAAAGAATAAACAAATTATATATTAATGTTAGAAGGTGATTTAAGTGCAATGGAGAAGATAAGGCAGGAGAGATACAGTATGTTTGTCTCCAGATTTGCAGTTTTAAATATGGTTGTGGGAGGAGACCTCACTGAGGTGACATTTGAGCAAGACTTCAGCAAGTGAGGGAGCAAGCTGTATTGTCCAGGGCATGCGGACTTGAGAGAAACCGACAGGCTCCAGAGGCCCTCCGTCTAGAGTTTGCTGGCTGAGTTTTAGTTGCAGCTGGAAAACCAGTATGACTGGAGCTGAGAGCACAGAAGAGCCCTGCAAAGTCACCTAAGGAAGGAGGGGCTGGGCATTGCTGCCTAGGAATTACACACCAGGATGGGATGGCTGCCTGAAAAGAGAAGGCCTGTCCTATAGCCTGCCAGTTGAATTCTGCTCCTGGTGAGCAGAAATTAACCTTGTTAAAAATCAAGAATCAAGTTATTAGTATTTCATTAGAGGTTGTAGTATTAAGAAATGAGTGACTTTTTCAGGTTTTTTTGAGATGAAGAATGTCTGAGTCCCTGAATCTTACATTTTGACGCACGATTTGAAGGTGTAGTTTGGTGAGCTATAGATGTAGTTATAGACTTTATACTGTACTAGGATAATCTGGTCCTGCAGTTTAAAAAGGCATAAAAAACTAAAGCTATGACCCATGGCATAGGAGGTAAATTATTTTAAAAGTGAAAACAAGACCAATGAAAAGTGAACAGGGAAAAGCTAAAAAAATTTTAAAACCACAAGGCCAATGAAAGTTTCCTCAGCTGATTGTAGAAAACGTCTGGGAAAAGTTCCTCTGAAAAGTTTATCTTCTGGCAGCCAAATTTGAGTCCGTTATCCCTTTAGATTTAAGGCTCATCTAAATATTTTTCTTTTAAAAATTAGTGCTAATATTACCACCAATTTCGTGGTGACTTAAATATTCACCCATTTTTCATTTCATAGGAATGGAAACTGAAAGTGGAAATCAGGAAAAGGCAATGGAAGAAGAAAGCACTGAAAAGAAAAAAGACGTAGAAAAAAAGAAACGGTCTCGAGTTAAACAGGTGCTTGCAGATATTGCTAAGCAAGTGGACTTCTGGTTTGGAGATGCAAATCTTCACAAGGATAGATTTCTTCGAGAGCAGATAGAAAAATCTAGAGATGGATGTAAGTTTGCTTCAGTATGTAACGGAACCAATTTTTGTGTGTTGCCCTTTAACTTCTAAAATATAAAGTAAAATCCTATGTAGTATATACAGTATGTTATAGTACATTATATAGTATTATATAGTATATTTAGAAATATATAATATACACTATTTTATATATGTACATATAGAATTTTATGATACATCCGTTAGATATTAAGTATTTTCCAGATAAACTGTTGTGCCCTTTATGACACTATTTTTTCTAGAGACTCATACATAGTAGGACTCTAGCAACTGCAGACCAAAGCAGTTATGCCAAATTTATTCTGAAGTGTATTGTGTATTTCAGAGATGAGGATATAAGCATGTGTTATGTGTACTTAGGCAGTTATTTCAGACAAGACATTTTACCTAGTCCAAAAACCCCTTTAATAGTTTAATGTGTTAAATTGTGCTAAGACTTAAATATGAGTGAATTTTTTACCAAATAACTTAATGGACTACACCTACATATAAGGGCAGATTAAATTCATCCCAATTTTCATTTGTACCACTGATTTGGCTTCTATTTATATTTATTCCCTTTGGCATTTCCATTAGACGTTGACATATCACTTCTTGTGTCTTTCAACAAAATGAAAAAATTGACTACTGATGGAAAGCTAATAGCCAGAGCCCTGAAAAGTTCAGCTGTTGTAGAGGTAAGAATTATTAGACTGTATTATATATCATGTAACTACATAATTTAGTTTCTTAATCTAATATACCATTTTAAAGCTGGATTTAGAAGGCACCAGAATCAGGAGAAAGAAGCCTCTGGGTGAGAGACCGAAGGATGAGGATGAGCGCACAGTGTATGTGGTAAGCCTTTTCCTACAAAAACCTTACAGCCACGTCCCCAGTAAAGAATGACGAACGTTTTGATACTTCTGTCTCATCGACACGGCTGTTTACACACCATACCTGTCTTACACTCCTTTCTCAGTCTCCATCTGCACACCCACTCTCAGTTTCACACCAACATCTCTCAAACGGCTCCCTTCCACCTGCCTTGTCTCCCCCCTCACACTCAGATTCACATATCTCTCAACCTCTTTTGTCTCATGCATTTCTTTCTCACATGCTTGTTCACACCCCTTTCTCTCACATACAAAAAAAAGACAAACATTTTAACATTCAACTAAAAATTTAATGGCCTTCTGAACAAGAATCTTAATGTATTTAATACTGCTTCTAATCCAGTTTATCAATTTATAGGAGTTGCTTCCCAAAAACGTTAATCACAGCTGGATTGAGAGAGTTTTTGGGAAATGTGGCAATGTTGTTTATATAAGTATACCACATTATAAGTCTACTGGAGATCCAAAGGGATTTGCCTTTGTGGAATTTGAAACAAAAGAACAAGCAGCAAAAGCTATTGAGGTAGGTCCAGAACCTAAAAAGAAAAAAAGAAAATTAGCAAGTGTTTGAAATAGTAACAAAATTTTGCTGATTTCTTTTCAGTTTCTTAACAACCCACCAGAAGAAGCACCAAGAAAACCTGGTGTATTTCCTAAGACAGTGAAAAATAAGCCCATTCCTGCCCTTAGAGTATCAGGTGAGTAGCTTAATATTTAAGTAGATGTAGTGGAAGTAAAATTAAAATTAATGATAGCATTGTTACAGAAGAAAAGAAAAAGAAAAAGAAGAAAAAAGGCCGAGTGAAGAAGGAAGACAACGTGCAGACCAAGGAGTCAAATATGGACACAAGCAAGGAGGCCGCCTGTAAAATGAAAAGATCCAGGACCACATCTGAGGGCTCCGAAGTAGAGATTACTGAACCCCAAAAGCCACCCTCAAAGAAGAAGAAAAAACGGGAAAAAGCTGAAACATCCAGCTTACCTTCAATCAGAACAGGGAAGAGGAAGAGAAGTAGCTCCGAAGATGCGGAATGCCTAACTCCCAGAGCAAAAGTAAAGAAAATGGCTCAGAAAGGTGACGTTCAAAAAGAAGCTTCAGAAGTTTCCAAAGAAAACAAAGGTATTTTATATAACTTTAAGGTTAGGCTTACATAATTAAGGCTTTTATTCCTTAACTTGTCTTTTCTTAACTTTATATTTAAGATTTAGAAGTCTCTACTGAAGAGGAAAAGGATACTGGGGATATAAAAGATGGATCCCTCTTAAAAGCAAAAAGGAAGCATAAGAAAAAGCATAAAGAGAGGCATAAGATGGGAGAAGAAGTTATACCACTAAGAGTGCTATCAAAGTAAGTCAGTGGTAATTGTTGGCAGTTGACACACTCCGTCACCATTGCTAAAGTGCAATTCCAGTTTGTATTGAACAGAGTTGCATATTAGCAACAGTGATGGCATATGCCCAAGGTCTCTGCACAGTGTGGGTATAACACGGTTGAGGATTAAAAAGGAACCACCACACTAAAACATGGAAGCACTTATTTTTCTCAAGTCACAGCAAGTGCCTCCATGTTAAAGTAGAGGGTGTTCCTTAACAGATTTAAAAGGCACAGTCACTACACCAGAGACAGCAGTTACATAAAGTACTCTTGAAGTCTTGTAAAAGGAAGACCTACCATCACTAAAACATGGAAGCACTTACTTTTATAGTTTCAAAGCAAGTACATCCACGTTTAAGTGGTGGGGAGCCCAATCTTAGAAAAACTTGTAATGAGAAACATTCTTTAACCTGTAAAATAAGTTTAGAAAATAATCTTGGGTCAAAATAACTGTGACGGTTTGGAGACACCTCCACTGAAACATGGAAGCACTTACTTTTGCTTTACACAGCAGGTACCCCCATGTTAAAGCAAAGGGGATCCCCTTGACCTCTGTTAGCCGGATTGCCATGTTGCATCCAGAGGAATAATTTGGATTCACTTCTACTAAAACATGGAAGCACTTACTATTTTGCAAGTCACAGAAAGCACGTCCATGTTAAAGTTAAAGAGAGTCCATCCACTCGAGGGGTGAGAACAAGGTGGAGAAAAGGCAAAATCGCATACCTTTGGAAGAGATTTTCTTAACCTTCCTGGATCATATTTTCCAAAGAGTCCTGTTCTCCTCTTGAAGGTTAAAAGGCAAGGACCTCAGGCACTTGTATTTATACTAATCTTAACCCCTGAATTCCTTTTGCCTTTTTATCTCAGAGAATCATTACAAGAGCCTTTTGTTATTCTAATGTATCAGCTCCCAGGGAGTGTATGATCCTGGGTGGGTCTGGATACTTTTTTTTTTTTGAAGTATACAGATGTCAATGTTAACAGCTAAAACCATTACCACAAGATATCCTCCTCTTTAAAAAAAAAATCCCCCATCTGCTTGTTTGATGGCATAGATTAGGGTAACAATGAGTGCTCCTGGGGAGCTAAGAGAGGCATTGTGTTTCTATCTGGAGGAGCTCTAGCTATTTGAAGAAACATCTACATGTTAAATGTATGTAAATAAATAAATCGCTTCCATGGGGTGTTTTTTTCTTCTTAGAAATTCCTTTTGACTCAAGTAAATACTGAGGAATGTTCTCTCAAATTGGAAGCAGTTTAACAAATAATCTTTAAATTTTAGTCTCTCCTTTCTTTCACCCAGAGATGGCTGGCTGTTCTAGTAAATGTTCCTAGTTAATTAATTCAAAGCTTTTATTTTTATAAATTCAGATATTTGAAGCATACTCAAGAATCAAGTTGGCAAATTTAAAACACTTAATCTGAATGTTGGGGCTGGGGTAACTTTGCTTGTTTGCTAGATGGACTTAGAACTCAGGAATGTGTGTGTGAATGTGTGTGTTTAAAGGGAGAAGAGTGGGGAGGAGAGCTTGCAAGTCACTGTGAATGTCTATGTTCAGATACTTACTTTTTACTTAGTAATTTGTCACTATTTCAAAAGTACATTTTTTTCATTACAGGAGCGAATGGATGGATTTGAAAAAAGAGTATTTAGCATTGCAAAAAGCCAGCATGGCTTCTTTAAAAAAAACAATATCCCAAATAAAATTGGAGTCAGAAATGGAAACAGACCATGGAGTACCTGATAAGTCTGGAATGAAAAATGGAAAAAGTAAGCATCACTATGATAGTTTTTGTAACATTGTGCTTATATACTAAAAGCAGTTTGAGTTATGACAGGATAAACTTTAATTTTAAAAAACTTTCTATACAGTGGTCATTATTAGAACAATTATTGACTTATCAAGTCCAGATGTGTGATTTATTCTTGATATAAGAATATTTGCAGGGCTTATTTTAAACAGTATCTTTTTTAATCACGTAAGTTTTCTCTATTAATTCGATTTGGTAATGAGTGCCTAGTTTATGAATTGAGCAAATTTGTAGAAACAAAGATTGTAATTTCTCACCTCTACTTTTATTCCATAGTATTACAAGCAGGAACAAATAAAACAAGGTTCTTATGAAATCTTCAATACTAGGATATATTTTAAATTCTTATGCATTGAAAATAAAAATTTTCTCATTTGAAACAATGAGTACAGAATATTCTTATATTATCCTATGCCTGTTTATCTTATTTCTTCACTTTAGAAAGTAAAGTACTTTGCTGGTTGGTTTGGGGAAAGGGGGCCTCTTTTTTTAAGGTTTTACAAATGCTCTACGGAACAGTAACAGTTTGCATTTAGCGTAATTGACGTTTTGTTTCATGTTAATCTGCAATAAGCATATGACTTACAACACAACTTTCTTAATTACTTAATTATTTTACAATTAAATTTTAGATTAAGTAAATCTAAATTAATTATTTAAATCAGCCTAAGAAATCGTTGTTATTCTAAAGTGAGCCTGCTGAGTGTTAAATTATTAAGTGTAAGAGATTTATTTCTGGTCTTTTCCTTTTCAAATCAACAGCAGACAGTGAAGCGCCCTGTCCCCAGGAGAAGGTTCCTGCCACGGGACCGCAGTTTGTGAGCGGCGTCATCGTGAAGATCGTCAGCACGGAGCCTCTGCCTGGCAGGAAGCAAGTCAAGGTAATGCTTTTGAGTCCCCAGGGTGGTTGTCCCTCTTTCCTCTTCAAAACTTCCCCGTGTGAAAATGTTTTGAATATGGAGAAGGAAGTAAATCAAATTAGAGTCCGTTCCTCTGTGGCAAACTGCTTGTAAGGTTTGATTCCGTAGGGACTCCTTCGTTTGCCCTGAAGCAAAATGTAAACGCTGAAATTCCTCACTGGAGCAGATTTACAGTGAGCACAGCTTAAAAGTCCTTCTATAGAAAAACTGCCATTTGTGCTTATTTTTATTTCTGCCCCTAAGGATTGGTTGGTGTGTAGCTGAATGAGGAAACCATACTGTAGTCACTATAACGAAAGGAGTAGATACAGTAAAATGCTTTGCCAGTGTTCACCTCCCCTACAATTTCTTAGACGACTTTTTCTGTTTTGAGAAAAACATGGATTTTGGAAAACTACTTAGAGCCTGAACTTTTTAAAAGATTTAATGAACATTAGAGTTGGTCTGAAATTATTTTAAAATTGTAGTCATGTGCTGTTGTCTGGTTTAGGAGCAAGCTGCAGAATTTGTAATTTGTTTTCATTAGAGCTTTTAGCTCTCAGTAGATTTGTAAAAGATTTTCTGACCTAAAAAAAGGTCAGAACTATTAATGGAATAAAAAGGATAGTATGCATATTTTTCACTTACCATGGATTTATTTTATTTTTGTTGGTTAATGAATTCTCTTGGGAATTGAAACTGTTTTCTCAGAAATGTAGAGTTTTTTGGAGAAAAGAGTCTTTTTAGTTTTTATTTTTAAAAATTTTGGTATTTTTCAAACCATGCCAATTATTTAAAAAAACTGGAACAGTTACAGGAAAGTGTAAAGTATTTTGAAAAGCTACAAAAATCTACATGCATGTGCAAAAATAAATTCACGGTTCTCCATAATTTTTGCTACAAGTTGCTATACATACTGTTCTTTTCCACTTCATGTTTTATCTTCTACAGCATTTTGTACCAATGCGGCAATATTTCTTTCTCACTGACATAGTCGTTTGTGTTAAGTACCTATCTTATTTACCCTTCCCGTCACCCATTTAGGTGAGGTGCTTTTTTAAAAACTATGTAGAATGTTCTGTAACAAAGCAAATCTATTTAAAATTCTTATACTGACACTCAGCACCATGCAGTATGTTCTTTTTGTCTTGCACAGACTCAAACCAGTTACATTTTTAACTTGCGTACCCATTGAAGTTGCCCCCTGTAATCATCTGTGGGCACTCTCTATTTGAAACCCTATCCGAAAATCATGTAGCTGTCACTCACACATAAATTTAGGTTCTCTTTATGATATTGATAAGGGGTTTGGTCTATCCCAAATTGGTATTACCAGCTTGCATTTCAGAGTCTGATAGCAATATACAATTTCAGATAAGAAGGACAAAACACTGAGGATGTAAGTGCTGCTGTGGTTAGTCAGATTGCAAGCTTTAATAGAAGAATTGCTCAAAGCTTGTTATTTGGAGTGACTGATAGGGATTTAATTATATTTATAAAGAGCTTTTATTATCTAAGTAAAGCTTTTATTATCACAATTACAAATTCTTCATTTATGATCATCAAAATCATAAGATAACTGCATTAACCAAGTTAGTAGTTACTTACATTTTGCTGGAACAAAAACAGCTATGATGATGGTCAGGGGCTGCCTGTGGCTTGGCCATGTCATTACCAGGCTAATTTGTCATTCTAAGAAGGGTTTTAAATCTGGAGATTAGCCTGACATTATAATGGATATGTAGTAAATATCTTCTGAATTGTAGTCATCTAATCTGTCTGATAAATCAATTACAAAACTCACTACTACCAGTGACTAATACATTCAAATTTCATCAACTTGATACCGATTATTTTTCTCACTTTGTGTCTAAACTTAGTACTAATTAATTAGGGAAATGGAACAAATTGGCAAGTATGTTTCTCTCCATTTCTTTTGTAATTTTTTCATTTATTAAGTGCCTATTTTGTGAAAGGCAGTATGCTAAGTGTTGGGATGACATAAGACTTAGTCCCTGGCTTCTACAGACTCACGTGTTTTTACTACTTATTTTACTACTTATTCTGTATTATTAACTAATAAACTTTTCTTATTCTGTGATGAAATAATATTTCTAGATCTTGCTCAGTTCTTTCTGTAATTCAGACTTTAAAAATCGAACACCTGAAAGTAAATTAGTTGTGGTTTGAAATTTGGGGTTAAAACTAAAGGGAATGAGATGGATAAAACGCTGTTTTTTCATTGGGAATCTCCAATTATTTCTTAAGCTTTATGAATGGCAGTTGATGAGTTAAGAATTAGTGTAACATTCCTGCATAATTGCATTGTATATACTGTAGAACCTGCTGTGACCAAAAAAATGATTAGGAATGCAGGAATCTCGTTAATTTGCCCTCACAGCAGGCATTCTAGATAAAACTTTTCTTTGCTGGGTGACCACAACTTGTGTAGAACAGGTTGCTTAGGTATTTTATCAGAAAGTCAGAGCTCCTGAGCTATAGTCCATAGATCCACTCCCAACCTAGGATTTTTGTAAGTTCCATGAAGCTTTTTTTTCCATGAGTTGTTATAGAAAGTTGACTGTTTTTTACATATGTGATTTTTTACAGGTGAGTAGAAGCACACCTCCCCCAATTCGTCATGGGTTTGTTCATTTGTTTTTAATTGTATTCCTTATTCCAACTACGCCCAGACTTGGAACTCCTCTTCTTGATTTGGGGTTGGGGGAAGTGTTTGCACATTCTGCCCTACAGATCTGGTCTCATTGTGCAATGTTCCCATTCCAGTTAGGATCACGAGGATGCGCTTGAATAAAAGAAAGTACATGATGATTAGAGCTGGTGGTAAATTGGTTCTCAGCTTTCTCCAAGTCGATTCTTAAGAGCATTTGTGCTTATTTCAGAAGAAATTGTTGATGTAGAATAGTTACTCCTCATTTTAAGCTACGTATGACTTATTTATATAATACATTCTGACACAGCCATTGGAATAGTTTTAGAATTATTACAAAAGATTTTTGTTATTTATTTTCAGTCTTTCTAAACTCTCATGCAGGATACTTTGGCCGCAGTCTCAGAAGTTGTTTATGTTGATTTGCTGGAAGGAGACACAGAATGCCATGCTAGGTTTAAAACTCCTGCGGACGCCCAAGCGGTAATAAAGGCGTATACGGAAATGAAAAAGAAACAGTGCTGGAAGCTCGAGATCCTGTCTGGTAAAACTTCATAGGATCTTTTTTTTAACAATTCTTGTTGTGCAGTGATTATATTATATTTTCTGAGTTTGGCTTATGAAACTAGTATTTTTTTCATTACCTGGTAGCATTAAATCTAATCAGACAACTATTCTAGTTTTCTTATTAAGAGTGTAATTCCTTGAATATGTTTCTTCATATGTATCCTGGTGTTCAGTGATCTGTTTCTGTTTGTTTTTAAGGTGATCACGAACAGAGGTATTGGCAGAAGATCTTGGTAGATAGGCAGGCCAAACTTAATCAGCCTCGTGAAAAGAAAAGAGGCACTGAGAAGGTAATCAATTCGTATCTGTTTTGTTTTGTTTTGCAGCCTAAACTTCTTTTGGAGGTTGAATATCTTCTGAAAGTCAGTAATGGGTAGTCCTAAAATAACGTTGGTTTTGCTATACGTGACAAAGGTTTACATGGTATATACTATACTGCATTTTAGATCAAGAGAGAATACTTATTTTAATTTAAGAGTTTCTCCCTTTTTTGACTAGTGATATAATTTAAACAATCATTTCTGGCTGCTGTGTTTTGTATTTTGATTGTAAATGATTATTTAAAGATTGTGTTAGTAGTAAAAACGCAATGTATTTAGAGTGTAGTTTTTAAAGATATGAGTCTCCACAGATAAGATGGAGAGACTATGCTAATGTTCCCTATGGCAATGATAAGCTTTATTCCGTTTTCTCTATGGTAGTCAACAAGTGATATAAACAAGCTTAAATACCTTAAATAATTTAAAGCAAGCCTCTCTTTCTATAATTTTATTTTAAATTATATTGAGTAATTTATCAAATAATTATTGTTGACAGTAAGCTATCAAGTTTATTCTTTTAAAAGCAAATTATGTAAAGATTAGTATGTCTTAAAGTGCTTAGAACAAAATAGGGCACATAATAACCAATGTTAGTTACCAAAATTTAAAATACATATTATAAAATCAGAAAAATCTAAAAAATATGCATTTTTTTTAATGATTGGTTAGCACTTGAAAAGACATACTTCCTGTCTGTTGATTTGGGGTCATATTTATAAATTTTTTTTTTTTAACTTAAAAATCAAGTGTTTTACATCAGCCCTGCCATCACCCAGGATTCATTGGGATTTAGGGTGATTTAGCGGGAGGTTTCCTACTGGTCTTTTGTTAACTCTCGGTGAGTACAGACCCAATTTGCTGTGGTGGGGAGGCCTCCCTCCCTCCTAAGGACTCTTTCAGGTCAATGAGGTGTTAATTTAAAAGTCCACTTGGGTTGATTTAAATGTTAAAATCGTTAATCCAAAACTCAATGGAAATGCAGTCACTTCGTTAATACTTATCCTTCTAATTGGTGTGGAATTTCATTTAAATTGTATATATTTTTAAAACTAGGAATTAGTCATTTTGTTTTTCAGAAAGATCCCGTCTCTGTAAGTTAAATTTGAGGCAAGGAAATAAACATTGCCTGGGATATTTCATAAACTGGGCTGGGATACAGTGAGTAGGTCTGTCATTGAGCGTTCTTATCCTGATCTCAGTTACTTCTGCCATCAGATTTGTTTGATAAACAGAAACATCTGAAAGTATAGGATCCTAGGGAACCTGTGGAGGTAGCTAGTTGGCTCATCTCACAAAATGAAAAAATGGAAACCACACCAAGTAGGTACTGTACAGCCTCAGAGGAGAGGGTAGACCCTAGTTAGTTTGTCGACCTACTTTTTTGTTAATTCATTTAATTAATGTTTTTTGAATGCCCTTTTGTGTTAGCCACTGTCCCAGGGACTGGGGATACAGGCATGGGACACAAAGTCCCCTGCTGTCATGCAGCTTACAGATAAACTATAGATCAGGCGATGGCAAGTGCTGTGCAGAAAAATCAAATGAAAGGGTATTGCGGGATAGCTTTAAATCCACGAGGTGGTCTGGGAAGTCCCCTCTGTGGAGGGACGTTAGAGCAGACCTCAGGGAAGGGAGCAAGCCACCCAGGAGAGCTCCAATGCACAGCTCTCCCGGCAGAGTAAGCAGAAGGCGCAGGGCTGCAGGGGAGAGTGTCGACAAGGAGGCTGGTGTCGCTGCAGTACTAGAAACAGGTTCTTAGTACTGGAAGTTAAGGACTAGGAAAAAGTTAGCAGCCAAAAGTTTGTAATAAATACTTTATTGACCTGACAGTCCAACGTTTCCACAGTAGTATTGTATTTGGTCCATAATGGAGTAAAGGAAAAGCACTAATAAAAAACCCTGTTTCTTAATTTTCACATTACAGAGTAAAAGGATACTGGGGACAGTTTCCTAAGCCCCGGTCAGTTTATGCAGAATTACAAGACAAAAAAAGGAAGGGATAAAGGAAAATTTTATTTTCTAGATATGATATTTTACATATAAAAATCAAGTATAGATAAATTAAGACTCACAAAAGATCAATAAAACAAAAGGAAAGATCTGCCAAATCTTTGTAGTGTACCCTTCACTTTGAGTACCCTGGTAAAATTAGATAACAGCTGCTGGAGACAGAATGAGGCTTTTCTCATTTCTCTTTAGCTTTTAAGGCATATTTGGATTTTTTGTTTATCAAAATGGTCTTTTCTTTACAAATTACTGATATGTCAATATTCAGCGGGTAAAGGCAGAATTCTAAAATTTGTGAACAGCACATGTGTGTGACAGAGTTTTAAATACATTTTGACTCACCTCACTGATGAATATCTTTTAGTTTAATCCAAAAGTGACTTCCTGCCAATGGTCACGTCAGCAAACACTTTGAAGAAACTTTTTTTTTTTTAAGATTTTACTTTTTTCCTTTTTCTCCCCAAAGCACCCCGGTACATAGTTGTATGTTTTTAGTTGTGGGTCCTTCTAGTTATGGCATGTGGGACGCCACCTCAGCATGGCTTAATGAGCCGTGCCATGTCTGTGCCCAGGATCCGAACCGGCGAAACCCTGGACCTTCGAAACCCTGGGCCATCGAAGTGGAGCGCGCAAACTTAACCACTCAGCCAGTGGGCCAGCCCCTGAAGAAACTATTTTAAATAATATACACCTGAAATTACACAATGTTATAAACCATTATAACCTCAAGAAAATAATTGGGGAAAAAAAGAGAAACTATTTTAATGAATGCTCTTTAGAATCTGTATTTTTAAGAGAAAAAGCTTTTCATTTCTTTTTTTTTTTTTTAAGATTTCATTTTTTTTTTCCTTTTACTCCCCAAAGCCCCCCAGTACGTAGTTGTATATTCCAAGTTGTGGGTCCTTCTAGTGGCATGTGGGACGCTGCCTCAGCGTGGTTGGATGAGCAGTGCCATGTCTGTGCCCAGGATTCGAACTGACGAAAACACTGGGCCGCCTGCAGCAGAGTGCGCGAACTTAACCACTCGGCCACGGGGCCAGCCCCAGTTTTCATTTCTTCCAAAACTAAAGAAGATATTTTCGATTTTTTCCATCAAGAAAGCTTTTGGGAAATTTAGACATTTTAAATGGTCTTCTGCATTCCATATAATTTCATTTGCCTCCTTTAAAAATATTCAAGTATTTATGTAAAGATGTAATAAAAAATAAGTACTCTTAGTAGCAGATCCTTATTTGGAATATTTTAATTTTCAAATTTATAAGCAAACCTTTGTGTAGCATTCAGCCCAAAATATGGTGTCTTCTTTAAATAACACATGAATGCTCAAGCACAATGTAATTACTAAGGACCACATATCATTTAAGAAGTGTCTTGGTAATTAATACTCAAGCCCACGGGGATGTGAAACAACTAACAAATGTGGGTCCTGAACCCTCCTAAAAGGTTAAAAAAATTGCCAGCACGGAGTGGCTATTTTTAATTGAAAAATTTTTAGTAATCTGGAACTACAGTAGGAGGGGTTTTGATAATGCGAAGATTTAATACGTATTGTACTTAATAAGCTGTAATGTAGACAGTTCTCTCTGTGATTGATTTGACCTCAACTTATCTCATTTGTCTACCTCTCCCCCTTTTTAAAAAATTTTATTCAAGCTGATAGTTGTGAAATTTTTCTAGTCGTAGTTAATTTTTTTGTGTTTGGATGTCCAATACATTCTAATTTCTGATTTCTTTTTCTATAGTTAATCACCAAAGCTGAAAAGATTAGACTCGAAAAGACTCAACAAGCAAGTAAACACATTAGGTTTTCTGAATATGATTGAGAAACAATTTTGGTTCATATCTTAAGGTGTCACTGGATACTTGAGCCATTCTTAGGAAGTCCATTTTTGTTATGGTTGTAATGTGTAATGAATGTATTTCTAAAACCTGCATTTAATTAAAAGACGTACCTTTTTCTCTTAACTTGTAAATAAGACTTTTGTCTAGAAACAAGTACAGTGTATACCACAATTTTTCATTTTTTTTCATTTTGTTGATATTATCTTACGTAAATCAACCTCAAAGTGATTTGGTAAATAAATGTTACCATTAATTTTGTTGTTTTTATATTGCAAAAACAATATCATTTGCAAAAATATAAATATATAGTTTAGAAAAAAATGTTTAGCAGTGGGCTCTCACTGTACTTATTATTTTGTAGCTTGCTTTTTCCATTTTAGGTATCTTGGATATCCTTTCATGTTGATTTCTACAGAAACGTATGTGTGATATTTCATTCTGTTTATTGTACTTTGCCTCTCTGAGCTTCCATTGAACAGACCATTCCATATGAACTGTTTCCAATTAAAATGTTAAATTTTAAAAGTATTGAGTTTGTTTTTCATAAATGAAGTTAAAACATTTTATTTCGATTTAACAAAATAAAATGAACCAGATGCTGTGAACACAAGAAAAAGAAAACAGATCTTCTAGAAGTCAGCCTGAGATATAACTGAGGTCTCTCATTTTATTCCAGAAAATCACAAACTGTAGCATTTAAAGTCTTCCCAGAACTGACCCTACGGGGCCTTTATGTACATGCCTGGCATCTTAATCTCTCATCGGAATGTCAAGAAAGTACTCCGGACAGCCATGGGGTCCATTTTCTTGGTCTCCAAACCCATTCCTAATTCTGTCAGCCTTGTCCAGGATTCAGGGCATGATTTGGCTGCCCCTTCTATGCCTGTGGGAGGCTTACAATCAGGAATCGATTCACTTCTGTGGGCCAGAGATTTGAGGAGTGGGCTGCCTCACTGGTTGGGGTGACAACAGCTTATTACTACCAAAAATAGGTGTCTTGGCAAGTTGCCACCGACTCGCTCCCTTATTTTTCTCTCTCCATGAAGTAAAGCTAGCATGCCCACACATGAGGCTGCCTCGTTCACACGGCCACACAAGCTTGTGCTGCGGCAGAATTTGCATGGGCTACAGTGGGAATGGTGTTTTGGAGTTGTGCGGTGCACAATCTGCATGCCATATGTGGCAGCCCAGCCCACAAGGATCTTTAGCTTTTTGTGTTTTGTACTGGAGGCATTCCTTGCACTGCTGAAGGAAACAAAACAAAACAACTAACCTTCCTGTAATTATCACAAGTAGTCCAGGTCTGAGGTGAGCCAAACCTAGGGGCATGATCCCTAATATAGACCAGAGGGACTTCAGGGACGAGAATTATAACAGGAGTCTCTCAATGTCTGCCTCCCTGCCATTTTTCAACTCCTATTATAGGGCAGTAGTAGCAATAGTTGACAGCTATAATCATAACTATATTCCAAGTGTCTACTGAAAGGTTTTAGATTTGCTCTCTCTTGAGTAAACAGGGCTTATTCTTAAGAAAAGTGATGTGTGTTGTTTTTAATTCTACAAATCAATGAGGAAAGGTTAAGCAACTTAATAGAAAAATGGGCAAGGATTAGGAGGTACAGATGGCCAATAAACACGAGGAACAGGCGCGTACTCACTAATAATCAAGGAAATGGAAATAATAAAATGAAGCACCCTTCCCTTTTTTTGGTTCATTAGATTGACAAATATAGAAAAGATTGATATTATGGAGTGTGTTCAGGCATGGGATGAAGGGGTTACATGATATACTGCTTTGTGAATGGATACAACTTTATTGAAAGGAAATTTGGCAAATATCAAAATAAAAGAATATGTACTACAAACAGTTTACAGAAAATGAACTGCAAATGACTCTCAGACATGCGAGAATATTCTCAAACTGCATTCACAGTAGGAGAAACAAGTCAAAACTGCACGAAGATACTATTTTTCATTTATTAAATTGGCAAAGATCTCAAACTTTGATAACATAGAATGTTGAAGATGCAGGAAGCAGGCTCAGTCTTCGGTGAATGCTCCTTACTTGATAAAAGTCTGTTAAAAATATAATTTCAGTTGTTTTGAAGTGAACAAAATCTGGAATCTGACAAGTATGATTTCAGCATATATATGTTTATATAAGAAAGGAATTCTACTGTCCTCATAGGAAGAGATAAGATGTGTTTAAAGAAACAAAGCCAGTCCTTTCATGTGCGTAGAAGTAAGCCAAGCATGTACTGGCAGTATTATAATAATATAAACAATATTATAATCAGATTTCTGTATGAGTTTCATTCTTGGAATTATCTGTAGGGGTTGATATAGAAGCAAGTATGGATACCTCTTTAGAATGATGACGTCCCAAAGATTATATAGATTTTCTCTTTAACAATGTAATTTGTAATTACTTGGCTCTGCACCATCCAGTACACGTGTGGCTTGTTTGAGTTGAGATATGCTGTAAGTGTAGAATATATATCAACGTTTTGAAGACTTGGTGAAACAATTATGTCTTTAATAATCTTCTCGTATTGAATACATATTGAAATGGTAATACAGGCCCACCTCGGAGATAGTGTGAGTTCGGTTCCAGACCATTGCAATAAAGTGAATGTTGCAATAAGTAAGTTACACGAATTTTTTGTTTTCCCAGTGTATATAAAAGTTATGTTTATGCTCTACTGTAGTCTATTAAATGTACAATAGCATGTCTAAAACAACAATATTCATACCTTAATTTAAAAATATTTTATTGCTAAAAAGTGCTAACAATCATCTGAACCTTCAGGGAGTCATAATCTTTTTGTTGGTGGAGGGCCTTGTAAAAAAAAAAGTATCTGCGAACACAATAAAGCTAAGCACAATAAAACAAAGTATGTCTGTATTTTTTATTTATTGGGTTAAATAAAATTTACTAAAATTAGTTTCACTTATTTCTTTTTACTTTTTTCTTTTTTTTCTTTTCTTTTTGAGGAATACTGGCCCTGAGCTAACGTCTGTGCCCATTTCCTCTTTTATGTGTGAGACGCCTGCCACAGCATGGCTTGAGTGGTGCATGGGTCTGCACCCGGATCTGAACTGGCGAACCCCGGGCTGCCGAAGCGAAGCACACAAACTTAACTGCTATACCACTGGGCCAGCCCCTTTTTACTTTTTTGATGTGGCTACTAGAAAATTAAAAATTACTTATGTGGCTCATTATATTTCAGTTGGACAGCACTGACTTGGAGGAAGCACAGTGCAACTGGAATTCATGGTAGTATTTATGGAAATAGCTTATACTGACTCCCAGTTACTGAAAGAATGACTGAGAATATCACAACACTTATATGGCTACCAAAGGTGTAGCTGATGCCAGGAAAATAAAAAATCCATTCGATAAGCTTGCTGTGTTATCTTTTGACTGGAATAGGTCTGGATTTGTATTTCCATCAGTCTCTAGTGGTGTGACTAAATAAAAATTGTCAAGATTTAAGGAGTGTTTTTTTCTATACTTGAAGAACATTTTGTGTAATTAATTACAAAGTAACCATTCAAACACATATCTGCCTAATCCTTATTTTAATATAAAGTGATAAGTACAAAAAGAGGATGGATGTTTAAAAATATTATCTTACCCAACTATCTTGTGGGTTAACTAGTGAATTCATTATGCAATTGATAAATTCGATTTTGAACCAAATAGGTATGGTCAAATAATGTACATCTTATAGCACTTTACCTAAAGTAACAAAATACATTATTTCTGCAGCAATATAAATCTCAACTCACAGACTAAGGTGTGCAAGAAATATAGCCTTATTTTTCTATAATTCAACTTAATCTCTGTTTCAAGCCCCACATCCCACCAAGGTTCTTAATCTCAGTCAATTTAGGGTTCTCTCCCTTTCTCTTAGAGTTGAGTCAGAATTCTGCAGGCTTATGCAATACCAGGTTCTGGGGACCCATTTATCTCCAGTCATATATCTGAGAAGGCCACTGTCTTAATTAGTCCCAAGTCATGAATTCCCTCCAGGTGCGTAGGTATCCCTTGTTCCTGCATACTTGGGGCAATAGTCCTCATGCTACTGGGCCACGCACAGGATGCAAGAATAACTCCAGAACTTTTGTGCTGTGCTGTGCTGTGCTGTGACTTGCCTGGCTTGTGAAGTAAACACTCAGTGATTGTTGATTCACTTCTCTTCACCTGTCAATCAGAGTAAGAATAGGTCAATATGGGACCCAGCAACGTATTTACAGAATAAGTGTGCGAGAGCAAATGAGGCAGAAATAGTACTATTTTGGTTGCAGGAAATAACTGCATTAGATTAAGCAAAGGAAAAAATCATTGTAAGAATACAAAGGAGACTCATGAAATCCGAGGAAGAAATAGATGTATAATAAAGCCTTAGGAAGTGCAGGAGCCTGGACAGCTCTGGACCTCCCGACAACAGGACTTTTTAGAGAGGCTACTCAAGTAACTGTTCAGTTGGTTCAGCAACAATGCTCTCCAGGCTCATGAACTCTCAGTTCAAAATTCCCAATTCCCAGGAGACAGAATCTGATGGACCAGGCTTGACTCAGGTGCATACTTGGATCAATCACTTGTGGCAAGAGGAGTAGATTGAATACTCACACTAGGGCTACAGTTTGGGGAGTAATTTCTTAAAGAGGGCAAAGGTTGTGAGCTGAGCATGTACCCCACTAATTCTCTTATAGAAGTAGCATTGAGTGAACGGCACATGTAAAAATACTGAAGGAGGAACTTGCCTGGTGTGTTTGAAGCACAGCCAAGAAACTCAGCAGCTGAAGAAGATTGGTAAAAAGGAAGTAGAAAAGATGAAAAATGGGATAGGTTGATAAGGACCCATCTACAGACATTTTCAAATGTCAGACCCAAGGCTTGCCCTATAGGCCGTTGAAGACTTTAACCAAGGGAAAGTTACCATGAAATATCAGTCTAATAAAACCAACATCAATGTGTCAACTATTCAAAGTGAAGAAGAAACAGGTATCAGTGAAATAAGATTAGAAAACCACTAGAATATTTCAGTCATAGAGAAATGGAGTCCAGTGAAAATGAAAAGGATGTTATGAATGCCAGGCCTGGGTCAGAGGAAGAGCTGACAATCCTCAGTGATTGATCAGATATAAATGTCAATGGAAATGGAAGAGCCAAAGCTATCTCTAAGATTTTGGGCTAGATGGCAGAGAACAGCAGTTGATTTAAAAAAAAAGGTTAAGATGAGTGTTGATTTTCAGAAGGTAGGCCGATGGGGTGGGAGTGTGATTGTAAATTTTTAATCTATGTTAATTTTGGGGTGGAGTTCTAAGTGGAAATGTCCTACAGATTGTTGGACAAATGAGAACCATAATGAAATAATAGCAAGAGGCTGAATACCGGGACTTGGGTTTCCCCCAAATTGCTGTGCTGTTGAAACTGTGATGCTAGAGCTGTACTCTGGAGAAGAGTGTAAGGTTATAATGTGTCAGTCATATATTTGCAACTCTTATATATTTATCCATTGAAATATGCAAAAGCACGAGAGCTAAAACTCCATAAAAGTAACATAACTTATCACTTCATGTTGCATAAAGCAACAGTGTTCATTCCTACCAATAGCAATTGCACTAACAACCATCTTTCCAACTTCTTATGGAAGTACAACATGCGTACTGAAAACTGTACTTTAGAGTTTAAAGGTTGAGGAAATTTTCCAGAAGGAACACACGTGTGTAACCAGCACCAAACTCAAGAAACAGATTATCATAAGCACCCTGGGAACCTCTTCCATTCCCTCCCATCCCCTCCACCTAGGGAGGACTCTCAACAGCATAGTTCAGTTTCACCCAATTTTGTGCTTTACATAAACAGAATCAAACATTCAGATGTTCTTTTGTGTCATTGGTTTGCTCATTCCAGGATTGTTTCTAAAAGAAAAACCCTAAATCATCAAAAAGAGACTAGTTGTTTATATTGTGGTACATTTATACAATTGAATACTCTGCAGCAGTTAACAATTGGAAGGGAGAAAAGAGGTTACAAGTCAGTGATACAGCATGAGCCCCTCCGGTAAACATATTAAAGAGGATATATCTCCTTTTAAAAAGCATGTATCATATATGTGCCATTATATACATTAAACACATTTTAGAATAATACACAGGAAATTGATCACATTCATCTCTCTGGTGAAGAACTGAAGTAAAGACAGAGACTTTTTTACTTTGTCTTTCTGTCCTGTTTGCATTTTTTAACAAACGTGCGTTACTTTAATTTAAAAAATATGAATAGAAAGTTGAAGAATCCTTCCAATACAATCTTCATGTTTAATATGAGAACCCTTGTTGACATCTGTGCAATAAGACATCGGCCCTTGGACTTAAATTGCAGTGTTAAAGTGTCTGAAAATTCTAGGAGGAACTGGTGACCCACTTAAAATTGTTGATTTAAGCTGTTAAAATTGTTGGTTTAAACTTTGAATGGGGCCATTTTCGCAGTCATCATTTTCAAGCCCCTAGAATAAAATTGGACCAATAATTAGTATGCATATCTATTGCTCAGGAAATCCAAACAGTTTTAAAAGAAAGTAATGGAAAAAACAAAAAGAAAAGAATGTTTGGGAGCTTTAGTTGCTATTACTAAGGAAACCAACTATTTGCCATGTCTCTAGATTAAGGGGAAAAAAAGCCAAAAAATTTGATAAAGAGTAAGAAGGAAAGACTAAATAAAGGAATGAAGATGTATTTTTGAGTTATCTCAAGAAATGAAAAATATATAAAATTTTTAATTAAAAAATTTTTTCCCCTGGTGTTATACTTCAGTTACATAAATAACACAAATTCATTGAGGGAAAAATTAGGAAATACGTAAGAACAAAAAAGAAAAGGAAGTCACCAAAATTCTATACATATTATTACACTGTTTCATCACTTCCTGTTTACTGAATAGTGTATTGTAAAAATTTTTCTGTCAATAAATATTACTTTCCCCCAGTCAGGATTTTAATCAGCTGTATAGAGGTGGTGATATGCTCTACCATCCAGCATGTGCTTGGCATATGGTAACCATTCATCAACCGTCCGTCTCTCAAAAATAGCATCATTATTCTTAATAGCTATTGGTGTGCCACGATGTTATCTACCAGAACTTATTAATCAATCCATTATTGCTTGACAGTTAGTTTTCTATTTGTTGATTGTTATAATTATTTATGTGTGCTTAGGATAAATTCCTGGAAGTGTTCATAGCAGGCAAAGGGTAGAGGACAAAGGAGGTGGCCCGTGAATTCCTAATAAGGGCCTGCTACATACTTCTAAAATCTGTTTTTGCCCTTCCTGTAAAGTTGACATGCTTTGTGGGGCTGGCCCCGTGGCCGAGTGGTTAAGTTCCCGCGCTCCGCTGCAGGCAGCCCATTGTTTCATTGGTTCGAATCCTGGGTGCGGACATGGCACTGCTCATCACACCACGCTGAGGCAGTGTCCCACATGCCACAACTAGAAGGACCCACAGCAAAGAATATACAACTATGTACCGGGGGGCTTTGGGGAGAAAAAGGAAACAATTAAAAAATCTTTAAAAGTTGACATGCTTTGTGCCATGCATGTCAAGAACCTACCTCGCAACCGTGACCAGGACTGACTAGACCAGAGCCAAAGGCAGACCTGTGGGTCGGACCTGGGGGAGGCCAAGAGGTTCTAGGGAGGCTGGGAATCAAATCCCATCCAGTCAGTGTGCGACTGGACTCAGCACCCTCTTCTCTGTCAGGGGGTAGATCTCTCACAGCAAGCTGAGCCCCTGCGCTGGTTCAACAGAGGGTGCCTTCATGGCAGGATTGGCCGAGTGGCTGAGGAGCTGGCATCTGTGTCTTCTACTGAAGTCATCTGGGCATGTCTCCCTCCTACCACCTTCAAGAACCTAACTTTCCACCTTCAACATGAAATAGGAGAAACTGGAAGGAAGGGACAACTTATTAGACATTTCTACGGCACTATAAATTTTTCTTAGTTCTGAATACACCTGTGATCCTTCTGCACACCAGCTGGACTGTTGCTCTCTATCCACGCCAGCATGAGTACTCAGACATGCTGGTCCTTCCCAATTGTGTGTTCAGTGTTTTAGCAATCTGATTAAAAACACTGTCTTTCTAAGAATAAACTGTCTGTAATCTTCTGATCACATCGTGCTATTCACTGGCACTCCCCACAGATCCTACCCAGGATTCTAGTCCTGAGGACTGTTCTCTGCTTCTATGGACGTATTTTGTTTTTGTTGTTGTTTTTTGGTGAGGAAGATTGTCACTGAGCTAACATCTGTCCCAATCTTCCTCTATTTTGTATGTGGCACACTGCCACAGCAGGGCTTAATGAGCTGTGTGTAGGTCCACACTTACCCACTATGCCACCAAGCCAGGCCCACTATGGACATATTTTGGTTTGGATGGATCTGGCATTAGTCTCAGCTTTAACATATCATAGATCAAATTCTCTTAGATTACTTTTAAAGAAGAAAAGCTGACCTCAATTAATGTCAGTGAAAAAACAGATTTACCAGCTTAACAATGGACCATATTCTCTATTACACATTTACCTCTGTAACCAGAAACTATCTAGCTCAGTCTTCCAGGTGGCCTGGAAGTCATTTCCCTATCCATATTTGATTATGAGCGTGGATGGGGAGCTGCTTAATTTATAGATAGTCTATTTATTTCTGTAGAATATATAGTGGATATCCATTTCTTTCTGAGTATAAAATAAATATAGTTAAGTGAAAAAGCAAGTTGATGGGGCCAGCCCCGTGGCTGAGTGGTTAAGTTCACCCGCTCTGCTACGGCGGCTCAGGGTTTCCGCAGTTCAGATCCTGGGTGCGGACATGGCTCCCTTGTAAGGCCACAATGATGTGGCGTCCTACATGCCGCAACTAGAGGGACTCACAACTAGAATAGGCAGCTGTGTACCGGGGGGCTTTGGGGAGAAAAAGGAAAAATAAAATCTTAAAAAAAAAGCAAGTTGAAGAGCAGAATGGTCCCACTTATATAAAATAGTTATATGCATACATATGGATATAAAATTTGTATATGCATATGAAAAGATGGACAAATATAAACCAAACTGTTCACATGGTTGTGTCTGCAGAGTAGGCTGGGGTGTGGATTTTCACTTTCTACTTTATCCATCTCTGTATTAATTAATGATAAAAGCTAATCTTCACAGGTGCTAACTGTGCGAGGCCCTGTGAGAAGCACTATGCATTTACTAACTCAGACTTTTTATAATAATCCTATGAGGTAGATACATTTTACATACTAGGAAACTGCACATCAGAGAGGTTGAGAAACTTATCCAAGGCCACATAGCGAGTAAATAGAGCTAGGATTTCAAACCAGGTCCTCCCAGTGCCTAGATCAGTGCCTGGTGCATGGGAAGCATCCAAAAGGAAACATCGGTCTGAGATCTCAATAGACGCAGAAAAAGCATCTAACAAAATTCAACATCATTTCATGATACAACTCTCAACAAGTTAGATATAGAAGGAACAGGTATCAACATAATAAAGGCCATATATGATAATCCCACAGTTAACATCATACTCAACAGTGAAAAGCTGAAAGATTTTCCTCCAAGATCAGAAACAAGACAAAGTTGCCCACTCTTGCCACTTCTATTCGACATAGCACTGGCAGTGCTATCAGGCAATGAAAAGAAATAAAAAGCATTCAAATAGAAAAGGAAGAAGAAAATTATCTCTGTTTGCAGATGGCATGCTGTTGTATACAGAAAGCCCTACAGACTCCATCAAAAACCGTTAGAACTAATAAATGAATTCAGCAACGTTGTAGGATACAGAATCAATGCACAAAAATCAATTGCATTTCTGTACTCCATCAACAAACTATCTGAAAAAGAAATTAAGAAAACAATCTCCAGTACAATGGCATCAAAAAGAATAAAATACTTAGGAATAAATTTAACCAAAGAAGTGAAAGACCTGTACACTGAAAGCTATAACACATTGATAAAAGAAATTGAAGACACAAATAAATGGAAAGATACCCTATGTTCACGAACTGGAAAAATTAATATTGTTAAAGTGTCCATACTACCCAAAGCAACCTGCAGATTCAATGAAACACCTATCAAAATTCCAATGGCCTTTTTCACAGAAATAGAAAAAAAGTCATAAAATTTATGTGGAACCACAAAGGACCCTGAATAGTCAAAGGAATCCTGAGAAAGAACAAAGCTGGAGGCATCATGCTCCCTGATTTCAAACTATATTACAAGCTATGGTGTTCAAAACAGTATAGAACTGGCATAGAAACAGACACATAGATCAATGGAACAGAATAGAGAGCCCAGAAATAAACCCATGCACATACCCTCAAGTAATCTTTGACAAGGGTCCCAAGAACACACATGGGTAACAGATAATCTTTTCAACAAATGGTGTTGGGAAAACTGGACAGCCACATGCAAAAGGACAAAATTGACCCTTATCTTACACCATACACAAAAATTAACTTGAAATAGATTAAAGACTTAAATGTAAGACCTGGAATCTTAAAACTCCTAGAAGAAAACACAGGGAAAAGCTCCTTGACATTGGTCTTGACAATGATCTTTTTAAATAGGACACCAAAAGTACAGGCAACAAAAGCAAAAATCAACATATAGTGGGACTATGTCAAACTAATAAGCTTCTGTACAGCAAAGGAAACAATAAACAAAATGAAAAAGCAACGTATGGAATGAGAGAAAGTTTTGCAAATCACAAATCCGATAAGCTGTTAATATCCAAAATATATAAGAAATTCATACAACTTAATAGCAAAAAAAAAAAAAAACTCACTTAAAAAATGAGCAGAGGATCTGAATAGACATTTTTCCAAAGAGGACATACAGATAGCCAACAGGTACATAAAAAGATCAACATCACTAGGGAAATGCAAATCAATACCACAATGACATATCCCTTCACACATGTTAGCATGGCTATTATCAAAAGGAGGGTGTGAAGAAAAGGGAACCCTCAAGCGCTCCTGGTGGGAACGTAAATTGGTACAACCATTATGGAAAACAGTATGGAGAGTCCTCAAAAAATTAAAAATAGAATTACCATGTGATCCAGTAATCCCACTTCTAGGTATATATACAAAGGAAATGGAATGAGTAACTCGAAGAGATATCTGCACTCCCAAGTTCATTAGAGCATTATTCACAATAGCCAAGATACGGAAACAACCTAAGTGTCCGTTGATGAACAAATGGATAAAGAAAATGTAGCATACATATGCAATGGAACATTACTCAGTCACAAAGAAGGAAATCCTGCCATTTGTAACAACATGAATGATCCTGGAGGACATTATGCTAAGTGAAATAAACCTGACAGAGAAAGACAAATACTGTATGATCTCACTTATATGTGGAATATAAACAAGTCAAACTCATAGAAACAGAGAGCAGAATGGTGGCTGCCAGGGGCTGGGGGTGGGGGAAATGGGGAGAGGTTGGTCAAAGGATATATACTTTTAGTTACATGGTGGTAGGTTCTGAGGATCTTGTTGTTGATTAATATTGTTGATCATTTAGGGGCTGGCCTTGTTGTCGAGGGGTTAAGTTTGTGCTTCAGTGGCCCAGGGTTTCACCAGTTTGGATCTTGGGGGCGGACATGGCACCACTCATCAAGCCATGCTGAGGGAGCATCCCACATGCCACAACTAGAAGGACCCACAACAAAAATATACAACTATGTACTTGGGGGATTTGGGGAGAAAAACCATAAAAAAAATATATATATATATATATAGTAGTTGATCATTTCACAATGTATACATGTAATCAATAGTCACGTTGTATACCTTTAATAAAAGACTTTAAATAGACTAAGCTTATTTTAATCATCATAAGAGAATAAACTACTTTTGATTACTTAAAAAAATATCCATTTACATATAATTATGATACTGATTTCAAATTATTCCTATTTAGTGACACTTTCTTGTACTTTGTTAGTCTGTCTTAAAGTATTACCAAACAATATGTGTCAAAATAGAGAACGTAATACTTTCAATTATTCATTGTGAGGTTTTATCTAATTCAGACATCTTTCTCTGTTAGTTTGAGAGGCCGAGCTGTATGAAGTCACATGGGTGAAGTGTATTAACCGTAGACCTGGGTTCTCCTACTATTTCTTACTATAGACAGCAATCTTGGTAGAATAATTAGGGAATTTTACGTGATGTTTATGATTCTGAACTCAAAACTCTATCGTGCTATTCAGTAGCTACATGTTTTTGGTAAGTTACTTTACCTCTTTATGCCTCAGTTTCCTCCGCTGTAGAATGAGGGTTTGGATAGGATCTATTTTTGGAGAATGTGGGGAGGATTCAGTGAGTTAAGTGGCGTGATGTGTTTGGGTCAATGCCTGGCATGGAGCAAGGGCTTTATGATTGTTCATTGCTCTCAGAATCAGAATAGAATCCTTAGTCTTTCCTTTTAACATATTTAATCTATATTAAAGATATTATTTTTATATTGCAATTACCAGTAACTAACAGATACTAACTAGTATTTATATAAAAAAGACAACAGTCTCTTAGAAAGGGATATGAGAAGAGTGATCTTTCTATGCCACAGTACTTGTAAAATTTATTTAACATTTTTAAAGAATGTTTAGGTCCCACAGTAATCAGTATCATTTTGAAGTGCACAGTGGAAAACAGCAATAGATGCTTGTTGATAGCCCTGTAAGCAAAGAGGTGTAATCTTTCTTCTCTGAGATATTTTGCACATTTCTTTGACCTATTTTTTAAATTCATTTTTCTTTTCTCATTCTTATGTCTTTAATCTCTTCTTATCTAGTTCTTTGTATAAGTTCCTTATTTTTCTTATTTTACTTAAGTTTTTTCTTATGTTTTCCTTATAAAACAGTTTCCATTGACAATCAATAATGGAAACACAAAAAACTCAGTCACAAATCTACGCTGAGAATTAATTTAGAAAAGTTCTTTAATCTCTGTAATACAGGTTTGCAATACTAAATAATTTTCCCCCTATATACTTGCCATTGTGATCTAAGAAGCAACTAAAAACCACTCTTCTCCTCCCATAAGCTTGGGGAACCCGAGGATGGGCTGAATGGGTTGAACATTTCTACAGAGGGTTCCAAAAGTTCAGCTTCTTTCGGAGGCAGGCATCACAGGTCTGAGAAGGGAGGCTGCACTCGAAATGATCACAGATGAAAGTTTCATGTGCAAGAAAGACACACAACCTTCATCTGGTAAGCGTTTCTTATGTTACAGATGAGAAACAGAAGCCTAGAGTGTTCAATTATGTACCCAAAGCCACCGGACAAGTGGACTGCCCTGAATGCTGGGGTTAGGTGCTAAAGCCAACGACTAAGAGAAACACCACTAATAGCCAAATTTATCTAGGGGAAAAAAAAATCCCCCAGGAATATGTCTCATTGGAAAAATTCATTCTTTAAGCTCAACAGAGACAATTTTCCCACCACTGTTAGAAGTAGTCCCTGTTCCCTCAGGCGGACAACAATGTATATGAGGGTCGTGTCACATGACAAATGAATCTTTAAATGCTAGATCACACTCGAGTGTACCTCGATGTTCACACTCAGAGAAGAATGTGGGAAAATAAGTCAGGGAGAGCATCCTCCCACTTCCCAAGTAAGTGGACTTTCCCACACTAATTGAATGATCACACGCTCCTTCTTCCCCTCCCCCTCCTTCCTTTTCTTGGCTTCTCTCCCTCTTCTCCCTCTCTCCTTTCCGAGCTTGTAATGTTTGTTATTGAAGGTAAATGTACGTATTTTGTGACTCCACCACAGTTGAGGGGACCACGGGAGCACACGAGGAACTGGAATAGGGGGAAAATGCAAGAGCGACAAGCATCCGCCAGTGAGGAGCGCACCTGGAGGTAGTCTTTGGTTTATATCAAGTGGGGAATCCTTACGCTTCTTTTCTCACTGTCCTGTTGACTAACTCTCCCAAACCGCAGACTCACTTCTCAATACTTCACACAACCTTGGCCAAAAGGTTAGCGTTGACCCTGAAACAACTTGAACTAAATCCGTGGGTTCAGCTTTTCAATACCTTGCTTTCCCTAGCTCTTAGAGTCCTTGACAGGTTGGGGAAAGTTTTGCTTCAAAATCATCACTTCCTGGGGCTGGCCCCGTGGCCGAGGGGTTAAGTTCGCGCGCTCCGCTGCAGGCGGCCCAGTGTTTCGTCGGTTCGAGTCCTGGGCGCGGATATGGCGCTGCTCGTCAGACCACGCTGAGGCAGCGTCCCACATGCCACAACTAGAGGAACCCACAACGAAGAATACACAACTATGTACTGGGGGGCTTTGGGGAGAAAAAGGAAAAAAAATAAAATCTTTAAAAAAAAATAGTTTAAAAAAAAAATCATCACTTCCTGTGCCATCAAGCCTTGGCAAATTTCCCACACTGGTTTGTTATGCATCAACTCTGCTCTCGACTTAAATCCATCACAATATCCTTGTGTTATGCGGACCCCAAAGTAAACAATTATAGCTCAATTATAGATAGCTTCTTGTACGTGTGGAATATTAAAATTAAAAAGAAAAAAATAGAATTTAACATTAGTACTGGGGCTGGCCCGGTGGCGCAGTGGTTAAGTTCACACATTCTGCTTTGGCAGCCCGGGGTTCACCGGTTCTGATCCCAGGTGTGGACATGGCACTGCTTGGCAAGCCATGCTGTGGTAGGCGTCCCACATATAAAGCAGAGGAAGGTGGGCATGGATGTTAGCTCAGGGCCAGTCTTCCTCGGCAAAAAGAGGAGGATTGGCAGCGGTTAGCTCAGGGCTAATCTTCCTCAAAAAAAAAAAAAAAGATTAGTACTGGGCAGTATAGCATCACTTTTCCCCTTTTATTCAATATCTTTGGCATATGTAAATTATCAAGATTTTTAAGAGCTATTTTCAACCTTGTTACTGCTCCAGTTAAAGACAGTGAAATGTGAGTATAGAGGCAGTTGCCTTAAATGAAGCTGACAGCCTGTGCAAAGGACTTTGCAAGCAGGGACTTTGCTGGTTTTACTAAGGTTCAGTAGCACAGCCTTTACAGCTCAATGCAAGCAGAGGGGCTTCAGAAATACAGTGCTGGCATTGGTTCTAGAAAACCTGAACTACTCGTGCATGATAGAATTTGGTATGTCAGTCAGAGAATATTTTTTCCAGCACGAATTTACATTAGAATTGTTTTATACTGTGATGCCGGGGGAAATAGGGCAGAGAGTTGTTAAAGCACATTAGGTAGCCAAACAATGGGAGAAAGACATAACAGTGTGGATAACTTACACGTCTTATGCACAACAATTCTTGCTTTAAATGGTTTGTATTGCCAACCATATAAACCCACAGATTTTACTTCTACATCAGTATTCACTTTGGATGTCAACCTTTTTGATTGGTTTTATCACATCACTCTCTCACCTGTGAATCTTTCAAAATTCCCTGTTTACTGGTTACCGTATCTCTTAGCTTAGCCTCCTGGGCTCACTGTCAACTCTCCAGCCTCATCTTTTGTGATTCCCTAACATGACCTTCTTCTTGAGCCAAGTTAATTGGCAGATAGCACCCAGCACATGACCTGCTGCTTCCTTTCTTTCAGTCCTTAGAAAAGCCAGTCCCCAAACCTGGAATGGCTTTTCTACTCTCTTGTCAGTCCATACCATCACTTCCTCTTGATGCTGATCCAAAAATTAATTTTCCTTCAGGAGCCTTCCCATCCTGATCACTTCTTTCTTTCTTTCTTTTTCTTTTTTTTTTGGAGGAAGATTAGCCCTGAGCTAACATCTGCTGCCAACCCTCCTCTTTTTGCTGAGGAAGGTTGCCCTGAGCTAACATTTGCGCCCATCTTCCTCCACTTTATGTGTGGGACGCCTACCACAGCATGGTGTGCCAAGCAGTGCCATGTCCGCACCCGGGATCTGAACTAGCGAACCCCAGGCTGCCGAGAAGCGGAGCGTGCGCACTTAACCACTGCGCCAACGGGCCGGCCCCTGAATCTTTGTTTTTCTATTTGAGCTGAACTTAGCACATGATAGCGCTCAATGATGTCTTTTGTAGCAGATTCAAATGCTATTACCATTGCTTGTCATAAAAATCAGAATTAGTTGTTTTGTTTTATATTTATTCTGCTGAGAAGGAAACTCACAGAAAGGTTGTAAAGCATAAAAATGACAAGTGTATGGGTTAAACTGATACATGCGAGTGTGTACATAAACCAAGTGAAAAAAGTAGTAGCCTCAAATCCTTTATAGGTAAACGTAAAGCATAAACAAACAAACAAAAACCTTGTACCGCAAAATATTACATATACGCTGATTTCAACTTGGTAAAATGTTACGTACATTTGCTTCATACAATGCAAATAATGTGAGAGATTAATGTTTTTCTGTAAACTTATTTGCGTATAATAAAAATGAAGATGTAGGAGATGAGTGATGGAAGTTGAGGAGTTCAGCTTCTTCAGTATAGTTTACGAGTAGACCCCTCCTCTCCCGGCCTTTCCTTTCCTCAGCAAGTCCACAAGAATTGATGAGGAGCCTGCTCTGCGCAGGGCATTGGAGGGAGCGATCTCTCACCAGGTGATGATTCGGAGGCTCGTTAGTTTGGAGAGCTACCGCACTGGGGCGGGAGATCCACTAGTTAGTGCTTCTCAAACTTTAATGGGCATCAGAGTCACTTGGAGGGCTTGTTGAGCTTGCTGGGCTCCGCCCACAGAGCTTGTGACTCAGGAGATCTGGGGTGAGCCTGAGAATTTGCATCTCAAGTTCCCAGGTGATGCTGATGCTGCTGGTCCAGGGACCACGGTTTGTTTTGAGGACCACTGTTTCTGTGATTATCTGATGCTAACTACATGGAAGGATATTATTATCTCATACAACAAATTTTTCCCTATCATTTGGCCTCTTCTTTGATTTGCTTAAGCCTCACATCATATTCCCTTGTGAACTACCCTATTGTCAGCTTCCAACATACCCCTCTCTGTTTATACTTAATTTTCCTTTCCTGAAGTCCTCTATGTAAAAAAGACCACCATCTTTTAAAACAGAATTTCCCTCCATCCCTGCTTCCTGTCTAACTTGCCTATGCCAAGAAAGAGAGAGCTATAATTAAAAGTTTTCCAGAGCAAGTTTTGATGACTCTGCTTCGCTTGGCATCCGAAGCTGATGTTTAATCCCGCAGGGGTGAGATCCCGCGCAGGCCTGAAGAAGTGTCTGCTTTCACCACACCTCTGGCCACACACTGCACATCATTGAAGTGTAGTCTCTGTGGATCAGAGTCTACTTAACTTTGGAATGCTTTGAAAAAGTAGGAGTAGACTTCAGACCTTCCTTATGTTGTTCTGTTCTCAAATGGTTCTTGAAAGTTGACTTCACAAAGACACGGAAACTCTAGCAGAGGCCGTGGGCACTGGTTCGAGAGCGTGCGTGCTATCAGAAGTGAGAAGAATGCTGTCACCACATGACAAATGTTCTTGCAGCAGCTGGGAAGCATACATAGCTTCCAATGTGATACAGTATATTTTTGTCTGGAGTCACGTAGTCCCTGCCTTTAAATATCCAGGTTGCACTTTGAAAGGATGGTGCAAATATCAGTTCATTAGAAATTTTTGATTATTATATGAAAAATAGAGACTTGGGCATCTTAGTTGCTTAAACTTTCCTATCTCAAGATTGAAATCAGGAAGAACATAATGTGTTCCCTGTTTATGGGATCTAATTTTGGCAGACTTACAGTCTATTTTTTACAGTACGATGTGACTATATTTAGTCAGTCATTCCCTTCAGGGCCCTTGAAGTCATTTTTTTTGGCTCCACTGACCTTAGAGGAAAAGGAGAGGTCTATTAATATGAATGAGAAATGGCCACCAAAGGGTTTTGATACACAGTGGAATTTCTAAGATGAGGTTTAGGTTTTCCTCAATTGCCAGGATCAATGCAGTGTTGTTTCTGGCCCGTTGAAGAGGGCTGGCCTTCTGCACAATGATTGAGTAGACAAGTTTATCTGCAGACCTCCAAAACTTCTCCACTCTGTGCCTTCATCTCCCTGGTGGTGTCCCACCTGATTTTTAGACCTCTTCTCATGATTGTGCTTTTATTAAAATATTTTCTTGGGGCTGGCCCAGTGGTGTAGCAGTTAAGTTCACATGCTCTGCTTTGGCAGCCTGGGGTTTGTGGGTTTGGATCCCGGGCATGGACCTACATGCCACTCATCAAGCCTTGTTGTGGCCGCATCCCACATATAAAGTAGAGGAAGATTGGCGCAGATGTTACCTCAGGACCAATCTACCTCACAAAAAAAAATAAAAAATTTTCTTAGATCTTCCACTAAAAAATGGCAATGTATATGATTCATTCATTTATTCATTCAGCAAATATTTATTGTGCGGTTATTAAGGCTATGCCTCAGCAACAAAATAATCTATCTGCCCTTGTTGAGCTTACACTCTAGTAGAGGGAGATGACAATAAATACATAAATATGTATACACTCTATTGGATTGCGATTATGCTATGGAGAAAAGTAGAGCCAGGAAGGGAGATAGGGAGTTCAAGGGGGGGGGGGGGTGCTTGTGCGGATATTACCATTTTAAATAGGGGACTCAGGATTAGTCTTATTGAGGGGATGACATTTGAGTAAAGAGTTGGAGGATATGAAGTAGGGAGCAATCCAGCTTTCAAGCCCTGGAACAGCAGATGCAAAGGCCCTAAAGTAGGAGGATCCCTCCAATTCTCAGGAAAAGTACGAAGCCAACATGGCTGGTATGGAGTGACTGAGGGGGAGAGAGGTAGGAGATGAGGCTGAGCATGGAGCTGGAGGTGAGAGGATATAGGACTTTGGGGGTCACTGTAAAAAATTTTGTTGTGATTCTGAGGGAGAGGAGACGCCACTGGAGGGTTTTGAGTGGGACAGTATGGTCTAAAACATCCTAAAGTACTGTCCTTTCCAGGACTACAAAATTGTAGAGAGAAAATAAAGGAATGACAATAAGTAATATTATGTATATTATAATGGGAATAGAGATGGCCATCACACATTATACAATTAATATGTGCAGGCACTGTGACAAGCATTTTACAAGCAGATTCTGAAATAGAATTTCAGGGAGAGGAAGATATTTTTAGACAGGGAATGTCTTTTTGAAACCTCCTCCTTTCCTCTGTTCCCCTGTCTACAGACAAGACCAGCCGTGTAATGCCCTGAATTTTGCTGGTCGTGTGAGAATGAAACTATTCTTTTAGTGACAAGAGGTAAAATAAGAAATAAAGAGAAAAGTTTCAGATTACTTTGTTCTAAAAATATTATTCTTACTGTAAACCCATCATTAGAGGGGAACCCATCATTGCTAACTCATCATTAAAAAAAGTGCTGACCAACTCTTAGCCCTTCGTATTCATTCACCACTATGTGCATGGAGTGGCTCTTTCCTCTTGGATCCTAAGTTCATTCATTCTAGGATGATGCAGGGCAGTTATTTCTCTTCTCTTTCCTTCCTAAATTTTCTGCTTCAGTCAGATTTATACTGAGAGTCTCTGAAGCTCATGGCTAATGTAAAGTCCTGTGTAATTTTGCTGTCAATTCAGTAATTCAGGCTCAATGGCAACATGCTGGAAAATTCCTGATTCTGCGTCCTACTGGCCACTCTTTCAGATTCTTAATCCCTTACTTTTCTTTGGCATGCACCCAAGTAGACTCCATACCCGGGGATATGCATGAGTGAATGGCAGTGCTGGGCACCACTTTCCAGCATTAAAAGACTAAGGAGCTTTCTCTCTCCCTTGCAAAAATTCTCAGACGCCTGGCAAAGAATGAACACATGTTTATATACGCTCATTTATTTAATTCAGTTGCAAAAGATACACGAGACACCATTCTAGCTGTGATAAGAAATAAAGGTTTAAAAAACTGTCTGCGTGGCACTGTATTAGTCTTTTTGAATATAATATTTCATTCAACACTTAAATCTGCAGTTAGGGACTATTAGCTCCATTTTGTCTAAAGGGATTGAAGCATAGAGAATTAAAATTGCTTGATGAAGTTCCCGCAACTAATAAGTGACGAAGTCAGAGTAAGATTTTGAGTTTATTTGACATTACAGTCCATGTTTTACCAGCACAAATGGTGACATTTTGTAAAATAGAATGTAAATATCAAGCACGCAGTCTGTATATAGTTTCATTATTCTCTGGAACATTATACATAGTTAAACTATTTAAATTGTGTTTTCCCATGGTTTTCTTTTATGGAGGTGAGAATGTTGCCCAAACACAAGGCAGTCTCCTAAGGCAATGTTGATCACCAGAAACCCTAAGACTGCACTCAGTACCAGGGGCACGGCGTGGGCATTCGCACTGCAGGGTTAGCGCAGGCAAGCACGAGTTTAGGCTTCCCCATCTCCGTGTTGTCTCCTCAAGGGCAGGATGGAGGAGGCGGGTAAAGGGCAGGCACTCGGTTCGGCAGGGGGCCAGGTGCAAGATGAGAAGCAACAGCAGCTGAGGACCCAGGGACTCCGAGACCCAGCCTTCCTCTCCGACCTTGACCTTGACTTACTTTTCCCTACTTTCTTTTACATCCAGCGCCAACCTTCTCTCACTTTGTTTTCTGTTCCCTGAACTGAATAGGTAAGGCTTCCTAAGTCCCTTTGAGAAAAACATCGCAGGAATACGAAACTTCAGTTCAAGGGTGCAGCTTTTGTATTTTTTCCAAGATGAAAAATTAGGTTTTTTTCTCCATTGTTGATGACAAATAATACAGACACGTGCAGAGGAACTGCAAAGGGCATATATACATACATATGCATATGAAAAAAAGGGAAGATGTAAATGGTGTCTGCCAGGAGTTAGCCTTGTTGCTGGGATTACAGCTCTTGGATTTCTTTTACCTTTTTCTTCTTGTCTATTTTATAACGTTCTTAAGTGAACAGGTATTGCTTCTTTAATAAAGAAGATGAAGGTTATGTTTAATTTTAAAATATGCATATATGATGATTTACTAACATATAAGTTGGAAAGGCTATGTAAAGACAGATGCAGCACCAATATGGAATTAAAGAAACTCAAAAGCATAGGCGAATAGTTGAGGAAAATCTGTAGGGGGTCCATCATGGGCGCTTCCGCAAGCCTGCCTCCGCTCTTTGGACAAGGCTGTTCAGTGGAGCCCCAGGGGCTGCTAAGCGAGGACCAAGACAACCATTTAACTTGATGGATCAACCTGATCAGCTCTGATGGACGGCTTACCAGGAGTCAAGGTAGATCATGTTAATGGCCAAGAACATTCCACACAACATTACAGTCCTTAAAAAACTGTGTTTATGAGGACTGTTTATGTGGAAAAATGTTAAGTGAATAAGTCATGATGTAAAATTGTGTTTATAGTAGGAATACAAATAAGTTTTAAAAAAAATAAGTAAGAATAATCTAAGCAATAAAAAAAGACTGGAAAAGATACAGTAAGAGCCTATCAGTGACTGTGATGGGGATGTGGGAAAATGAGTAAACCGTTTTTCCTACTTCTATCTTTCTATTTCTAAAAATGTCAAATACACATTTAAAAGTAACGTGTGTTGGGGCTGGCCCCGTGGCCGAGTGGTTAAGTTCGCATGCTCCGCTGCAGGCGGCCCGGTGTTTAGTTGGTTCAGATCCTGGGCGCGGACATGGCACTGCTCATCGGACCACGCTGAGGCAGCGTCCCACATGCCACAACTAGAAGGACCCACAACGAAGAATATACAACTATGTACCGGGGGGCTTTGGGGAGAAAAAGGAAAAAAATAAAATCTTTTAAAAAAAAAAAAAAGTAACGTGTGTTACTTTTGAAATAAAATAAATAGTAAAGCCATACTAATAAAAATTTTTAAATAGATATCTTTTTACATGTCAATCAAATAATTTGAGAAAGATTTTTTTTTGTGGGATTTTTGACTGAAAATTCAGAAGCTTAGGCCTCCATAAAATTATTATGTTCACCAAGTTCAAGTTATGTTACACAGATATTGAATAGAGAGATGTAATGAAGATGAATTTCAAGATGTTATACAAAACATTCCTCCTTTTTTTTTCTTCTTCTCCACAAAGCCCCCCAGTACACAGTTGTGTACTCTAGCTGTAGGTCCTCAGCATGGCCTGACCAGTGGTACCATGTCCACACCCAGGATCCCAACCAGCGAAACCCCGGGCCACCAAAGTAGAGCATGCGAATCCAACCACTTGGCTGCAGGGCCAGCCCCTTGTTCATCATTTTTGATGCAACCATTCAAATCTGAAATTTTGACATAATATTATAACCCAAAAAAAGGAACACACTTTCAGTGCAATTTATTATTTTTTATTTTTTTTATTTTTATTTTTTAAAGATTTTTTTATTTTATTTTTTTTTTTCCTTTTTCTCCCCAAAGCCCCCCGGTACATAGTTGTGTATTCTTCGTTGTGGGTTCCTCTAGTTGTAGCATGTGGGACGCTGCCTCAGCGTGGTCTGACGAGCAGTGCCATGTCCGCGCCCAGGATTCGAACCGACGAAACACTGGGCCGCCTGCAGCGGAGCGCGCGAACTTAACCACTCGGCCACGGGGCCAGCCCCTCAGTGCAATTTATAATAAGGAAGAATTGGAAGAACCTGCAAGAGGAATAGTTATTGAAACTGAGATGCATACACTTTGCTATGCAATCGTTATAAACGTTCCTTTTGAATACCATGTAGACAAAAGCCAAAACTGAATATGCAAGATAGACAATAGATTATGCCTAATAATTTCATTATGTAAAAATATGCAGGCATCTTGCAAAGTACAAGGAAAAGAATATACGAAATACCGACATTAGACTTAGGGGGTGTGATTAGGGATGATTTTCCTCCTATTTTCAAAAAAATACTTAGAAAGTTTTTTATAAATGTAATTTATACATCTGTGCCCATCTTCCTCTACTTTATACGTGGGACGCCTACCACAGCATGGCTTGCCAAGAGGTGCCATGTCCACACCTGGGATCCGAACTGGCGAACCCCAGGCCACTAAAGCAGAACGCTCGCACTTAACTGCTGCGTCACCAGGCCGGCCCCTGTAATTTGTTTTTTAAAGGGAAAAATTACCTAAAAAATTACCACTCAAAAAATAATGGTGGAGGAACCTACTGAATGGGAGAAAATAATTGCGAATCTTATATCTGATAAGGGGCTACTATCCCCAAAATATAAAGAACCCGTACAACTCAATAGCAAAAAAAACCCCATCTGATTGAAAAATGGGCAGAGGATCTGAATAGATACACAGATGGCCAACAGGTACATGGAAAGATGCTCAATATCACTGATTATCAGGGAAATGCAAATAAAGACCACAATGAAATATCATCCCACACTTGTTAGGATGGCTGTTATCAAAAAGACAAAGATGAAAAGACAGGTGTTGGCTCAGGGCTAATCTTCCTCAAAAAAAACAAGACAAAGAATAACAAATGCCAGTGAGGATGTGGAGAAAAGGGAACTATTGTGCACTGTTGATAGGAATGTAAGTTGGTATAGCTATTATGGAAAACAGTACCAAAAAAATAAAAATAGAACTACACTATAAGATAAAAAAAATAATAATGGTGGAGCCAGAGGGGTTACTTTATATGAGAATGAGTTTGGGTTTGGGCACAGGTAACCAGTGGCAGAGTTCAGAGTCCAGCTCTGCCGCTTGATCCCTGCAGGAATGTGGGTGAGTTGCTTCCCCTCTCTCTGCCTCAGTTTCCTCATCTGTAAAAGGAGGATGAGGGGGTGAGGGGGGTGATAACAGTACCTGTCTGGTACGATTATTTAAGGATTAGTAATGGAGTGCTTAGCACAGCATCTGACATAAATAGGTACCAACAAACGAGAGCTCTTTTTACTCTCTTACCTCACTTCTTTCACCTGTTCATTTATTCATCAAACCCTCTTTGAGTGACCAGGCACTTGGCATTCTGAAGGGTGAGAGGAGTCACACTCTTTGATTAAGACTGCTGGGGGAGGGGCCGGCACCGTGGCACAGCTGTTAAGTGCACACATTCTGCTTTGGCGGCCTGGGTTTTGCCAGTTCAGATCCCGGGTGTGGACATGGCACTGCTTGGCACGCCATGCCGTGGCAGGCATCTCACATATGAAGTGGAGGAAGATGGGCACGGATGTGAGCTCAGGGCCAGTCTTCCTTAGCAAAAAGTGGAGGATTGGCAGCAGTTAGCTCATGGCTAATGTTTCTCAAAAAAAAAAAAAAAAAAGACTACTGGGGGTCTACACCTGCAAGTGGGATTGGCTGTGTATAAGAAAGTGCCCTGGGGTCTGGCCCCGTGGCTGAGTGGTTAAGTTCCAGCGCTCTGCTGCAGGCAGCCTAGGGTTTCATCAGTTCGAATCCTGGGCTCGGACATGGCACCGCTCAGTGAGTCACACTGAGGTGGCATCCCACATACCACAACTAGAGGGACCCACAACTAAGAATCCACAACTATGTACCTGGGGGCTTTGGGGAGAAAAAAGAAAAAAATAAAATCTTTAAAACAAAGAAGGTGCCCTGAGTAGAAACTGGCTATTGATGAGATTAGTGACTTGGTAAAGGTACTTTTCTTTCTTCTTTCTTTTTTTTTTTTTTTTCCTGAGGAAGATTCACCCTGAACTAACATCTGCTTCCAATCTTTCTCTTTTTGTATGTGAGCTGCTGTCACAGCATGGCCCCAGACAGACAAGTAGTGTAGGTCCACACCTAGGAACCAAACCCAAGCCGCTGAAGCAGAGAGTGCCAAACTTGACCACTAGGCCACCAGGGCTGGGCCAGGGCTGACTTTTCCCTTAGGGATGGCTGGCACAATATCTAGTGCCCACGCTATTCTTTGGGGCCTGAAAAAATGTTTTAATTTATTTTAAAATCAAAAGAAAAAATGACTCAGATTGAAGAAAATATTTTAGCATATAATATTAATTTTTTTTTTATCCCAACACAGTTGTAAAATATAGTTTCAATATGCGGAAGGAGCTCATGACAGTAAAAGTGCCTCAACCCCATGAAAGTCATGATGCGGCCCTGCCCCTCTAGATGTGGCCAGCACTCTGACAATGCACTCAAAGCTCTAAACATAAAACACGATGCTGTAAAAAGGACATTGAAATGAGAAATAGTGATATCGCAGTGCATTAGCTATAGTGGTATTACCAGGAAGCCTATGGAAAGGCCAGAATTTTACGTTTACCCTACAGACCTCAAAGAGGAAGCACAAGGGGTTTGAGGCGCATCAGAGAGTCATACTCTGTGGAGGATACTCCACAATGGTTTAGCCAAACACCAGCTACTTCCCCTTTCCCGTCTGTTCTCAGCAAGCCACTTTCTCACAGCCTTGTCTTTGTGGCTCCTTCATTCTGTGTGTGTGTTACAGTTAGCGGTCTGGGAGTCCATTGTTCTTCATGTGACTGTAAAGGCCTTGAGGGGATAATCTGTGTAACACTCATCACTTACCCATATTGGCTGGCAGATAATAGGCACTTAATAGGTACTTGTTGAATTTATTATTATACTGATTATCTAGACATATAGTCAATGGGATTATCTAGACATATAGCCACCTGCCAATAGGACACATATATTCAGTTGCTGGTGAGCTATATACCTTATTTATATAAATAAATTATATTTACAGCAGTGAGTTTGGGTAGCTTGAGCCGTCCTTGGATAAGCTATCAAGGTCCTAGGTAGAGAAACTGAAGAGAGAGCTGACTTTAACCTGCATTGCCCTTGCCAAAGCATCCTTAGCCCAAGGGGTCCCCCATCTTCTTAATCTCCAGCTCACTTTGTCTCATAATTGCTCCTGCACACCCCAATGGAAACCCCCAGGAAGGATGTGAACACAAAAACAAATGACAGACAAACTACGACATGTAAGTGTGACATAATATTTAAACTTTTAAGTATTCAAAGAAATGCAAATTAAAGAAATATTCTAAAATCATTTTCTTGGTTTTTTGCTTTGAAAATTGGCAGTTTAATAAACAATTACCACTCAATATGGACAAGGGTCCAATGAGAAGATAGTGCTCGTGATCTGCTGGTAGGTACAGAATTGATATTTTCAAGAGAGCTACTTAACAATTTCTTGAAGAGCTTTCAAGAAATTTCTATGCTTCGACCTAGAAACTCCAGTTCCAGGGTTTTTCCTCCCAAAGAAAATAAATCAAATACATGGGAATGGTCAAGAAAAGTCTGGTATATTCATAAAATGAAGTAATGTGTAGCTATTAAAAATAATATTTCTGTGGGGCCAGCCTAGTGGCATAGCCTTTAAGTTCCTGCGCTCCACTTCGGCAGCCCAGGGTTTGCTGGTTCGGTTCCCGGGCACAGACCCACACATTGCTTATCAAGCCATTCTGTGGCAGGCATCCCACATATATAATAGAGGAAGATGGGCACAGATGTTAGCTCAGGGCTAATCTTCCTCAAAAAAAGTATTTTCTTTTTAAAAACTTTAAATGACATGCTAAGGGAACTGTGTTGAGTGAAGAAATATTGAGTGTGAAACACTGTATAGAATATGATCCCAGGGATGTTATGTTACGTACATCTTAGACAATATATAAATTAGAAATCAAAACACAGGAAGAAACCTTACTAAGTATGTTAAATAGTTCAAGGAAGAATATATGCTAAAATTTCAAGACTTTAATACCTTGGTGGGGATTTTAATTTTTCCTCTGAAAATATCTTCAGCAAATATTAGTTTTATAATTAGGAAAAAAAGTTGTTGAAAAATGTGCTTCTCAAATCCACTAGACAGAAAGGTTTCTCTCCCTTGCCTTTCCAGCATCCAGCACATTTACCGCATTCTGTCAGCTTGCAGAAATGCTGGATAAAAATGTATATGAGGGGCCAGCCCAGGGGCCAAGTGGTTAAGTTCGCATGCTCCACTTTGGGGCCTGGGGTTTCGCTGGTTCTGATCCTGGGCGCGGACCGAGCACTGCTCATCAGGCCATGCTGAGGCGGCATCCCACATAGCACAACCAGAAGGACCTACAACTAAAATATACAACTATGTACTGGGGGGATTTGGGGAGAAGAAGAAGAAAAGAAGATTGGCAACAGATGTTAGCTCGGGTGCCAGCTTTAAAAAAATATATATATGAAAGGATGAATGAAAGAACAAATAAATGAAACAAGACAAAGTCCTATGTTTTCAGGCCACTTTGCTATCTTAACTGCTATCTTTCCCCACATCTCACACCCAATCCATTCTCAAATTTTGTCAGCCTTGCCTTCATAAATAACCCAAATCTGACCTCTCTCCTCACCCACACAGACACTATCCTAGTCTGAGCTGCCAGACCTGCACAGCTGGGCAATTGCAATAGCCTCTTAACTGGCCCCCTACTTTCATTCTTGTTGCCGACAATCTATTGTCCATTAAGCAGTAAGAGAGTGCCTCAGAACTGATCACTCCACTGCTCTAAAACCTCCAAGGACTTTCAGTGTCGGTCAAAATGAAATAGAAAGTCCTTCCAGTGACCTATCAGGCCCGCTGCATCCACCCCGCCCCCATCCTCATCTTCTACCTCCTTCACTCCATTCTGGCCCTGTTAGCTTTCTGCTCCTGCCTTAGGTCTTTGCACCTGCCTTTCCCTCGCCTGGAATGCTCTCCCCTAAAATAACTGCAAGGCATGCTCCATCACTCCATTTGGTCCCTGTGCCAATGTCACATAGCAGCGAGGGCTTCTCAGATCCTCCCGTTACAAAGAGCACCATCCCATCCATCACTCTCCTGTCGTCCTCAGTGCCCTTACACTGCTTGTCGTTCTTTCTAGCTGCTTAAACCACTGGAAATAATATCTATTTATCTGTAACATCAGTTTCCCCTCCCATCCCCTGGCTAGAACATAAGCTCCGTTAAAGCGAGGGATTTTCTTGTTGTTTTTTCACAAATTTCAAAAATTTTGTCCACAAAATATTTTTTGAAAATTAAAACACAACTACTAACTGTCAAAAGATTAAGGCTATATTCTCCCCTGTGAATTATCTCAAAGATTTGTAACAAGGGCATCTTAAATTCTTTTCTTCTGTAGCTTTAATTTTGAAAGCTGAGAGGTTCCAGAATGTCCTAATGTTATAAAGTGATGTGTTAAACTGAGCTGTACGATGAGAATGACTAGACATGGTATGCAAGGTACTGTATTGTACCTTGTCCAGCAAATTAGGAATATTTTGTTTGAGGCATTTAAAAGTATTTTAGTATATCAGCTAACATTAATTTATATTGAAAATGAAGTATAGCTTATGACAGAAGAAATAAGGCAGCAGTGACTGCTTAACATTTTTCTGAGGTTGTGTCTTTACAAATCTGACTGCTGGGGATCAGAAACTTGGCTTCAGTCTCCTGGCTGCAGCTTGTCTTAACAATTACCTGGAAATACTGGCTCCACAGAGCAGACCCCATACAGTTGTCTCAGCAGTTTAGATGGACTGAATAATATGATCCCTGTGAACGTACGTATTCTGAGACAGCTCAGCTCCTCGCTGGCTTTGTGATCTTGGCTAAGCGACTTAAGCTCTCCAAACCTCCACATCCTGGTCTGTAAAATGGACATAATGGTAGCAGGTATCTAGTAGGCTTGTTGTGGAAATTAAATCAGATAATATCTGTAACGTACTTGGCATAGTGCCTGAAACAGTATGTGCTCAGCAAATACCAGCTGTTGTTATCATCACAAGGACACGTGTAAGTGGGAAAAACACTTTGGGATGCTCTCCCCATCAAAGGCCCTCATGAAAATATGAAAAAAATACGTTCAACCTCACTAGTCATCAAAGAAATACCAGTTAAAACAGTGTACAGTATTTCACCTATCAAACCGGAAAAGTTATTTTAAAAATCAATGTATATTGTTTATAAAAATATGGTGAGAAGTGCATTCACTGCTCATGGGAGTATAATTTTGTAAAATCTTTCAAATTTGTATCTAAAGCTCCAAAGTGTATACAAAAATATACATTTTGAAGTGCTGGAGGTGCATTTGAAGGCTGTAATTAATGAAGTGTAGGAATACTCAGCTATATCCAGCTAGAATGATGTTCATTACAGCATAGTTTACAATAGGTCATAATGAAATTAAAAATTAGAAACAATCTGAATGGCCAAAAATACGTAACTGAATCAATAATTTAGTCATATAGTAGAATTCTATGCAGCCATAAAAAGATGTACTAGGATTATATTTATTGGCATTAAAACAATATTCATAATATATTATTAATTTAAATTAAATAAATCAAATGATTGTGTTTCTTTAAATCAGTAGAAAAATATCTGGGGGCCGGCCCAGTGGCGTAACAGTTAAGTTCACATGCTCTGCTTCAGCGGCCTGGGGTTTACCGGTTTGGATCCTGGGCACGGACCTACACACCACTTAACAAGCCATGCTGTGGTAGGTGTCCCACATATAAAGTAGAGGAAGATGGGCACGGATGTTAGCTCAGGACCACTCTTCCTCAGCAAAAAGAGGATTGGCGACAGATGTTAGCTCAGGGCCAATCTTCCTCAAAAAAAAAAATCTGGAAGAGTTAACAAAGATGTTAACAGGTCAGAGCCAGTTAGATTATAAGCAGTTTTTATTTTTCTCCTTGCTTATCTATATTTTAATTTTTTCTATGATGAGCCTACCTTATTTGCACAATTAAGAAAGCCACAGAAAGATGTTTATTGAACCAGAGCAGAGTAGTTCAGAGCATTGGCTCTAGTCAGATGGGTTGCATGTAGTCTAGCTGTACCATCAACTGCGTAAACTTCAGCAACTTATCTAACTTTTCTGAACCTCACTTCTCTCTTACAGGAGCCCTGAAGACTAAATCAGCTAATGAGCCAAAGTTTAACAATAAGCTATAAAAATAATGGCTAACATTTACTGTCGATTTACTATGTGCCAACACTGTTTTGATCTTTACACATATTAAATCTTTTTTTTTTTTTTGGTGAGGAAGATTGTCTCTGAGCTAACATCTGTGCCAATCTTCCTCTATTTTGCATGTGGGATGCTGCCACAGCATGGCTTGATGAGCAGTGTGTAGGTCCACACCCAGGATCTGAAGCAGCAAACCCAGGGCCGCCAAAGCAGAGCTCATGAACTTAACCACTACGCCATTGGGCTGGCCCCTGCACGGATTAAGTCTTTTAATCTCTAAAACAATATTTTAAGATAAGTACTATTACTATCTCTATTTAGAGATAAGCACTCAGTAAGCGACATAGTAAATGTAAGAATAATTATTATGATTATGTTAATTCTTCAGTTTGGGACTCTACACTTTTATCAACTCAAAAACACAGCTCTGATTACACATCAGAAATTGTACACTAAACATAATTCACCGTAATGCTACCATACAGAGGCAATTAATATTTCTAGTCAACCTACTTACTGAGGGCATGCCGTGGAGGCAGTCGTCCCAAAGCCATTCCCAGCTTGAAGAGCATGATGCTGTGTTTGAGATAATTGCTAGAAAATTCAGGTATAATTTAAGCATTTTAAATATTGACCCAGTGGCTCAAATCCATCTACTGTTCATGAGTAAAGTAGTCCACTGTATTCAGAAATACATCGAGTTATACTGCAAGACTTTCCTTTTCACACATTGTGAGTTAAGTAACTGTGGCTTCTTAAAACTGTTAAAGCAAAAAGAGGACCGTCTCAGTACACGTGGGCTCTCCATCTAGAAGAGGTTGTTATTGTATTTTCTAGATCTACTTGATTTAATGTGCACTTCAGGCAGAAGCACAGGTGTGGGAAAAGGATATGTTGTTAGTGAACAGAGAAGGAAAAAGACCAGAGGATCCACCTTCACTGAATTGTGGTCCTACTATGCGCCTGGGAGGAAATGCGTGCTTTATGCAGATTCAGAGCTGTGCTCTGGGCCAGACCGTCTGGTTCTAACCCTGCCTCTGATTCTACCAGGGTGATCTCAGGCAACTTGCTTAAACCAGCGCTGTCCCACTGAAGCTGAATATGAGACACACAAGTAATTTTAACTTTTCTGGTAGCCACGTTAAAGAAAGTTGAAGAAACAAATGAAATTAACTTTAATAATATATTTAACTTAAGCCAATATGCACAAAATGTTACTTCAACATACAATCAATATAAAACAATATTAGTAAGATAGTTTAATTCTTTTAATTTGTACTAAGTCTTTGAAATCCTATGTGTGATTCACCCGTACATCTCAATTCAGACAAGCCACATTTCAGGTGCTCAATTGCCGCACGTGCTAGTGGCTACTGTATTGAACAACACAGGCTTAAACTTCTGCCTCAGTTTTCCTATCTGTAAAATGTGCATGAAACTTCCTGTTTGGGGGTGGGGAGCAAATTGGGTGAAGGCGGTCAAAACATACAAGCTTCCAGGTTTGAAAGAAATAAGTCCTGGGGATGGAATGCACAGCATGGTGACTCCAGTTAATAATACTGTGCCGTATATTTGAAAGTTGCTACGACAGTAAATCTTAAAAGTTCTTATCACAAGATAAAAACCTTTTGTAACTGTGTATGGTGATGGATGTTAACTGGACCTGTCTTGGTGATCGTCTCACAATATATACAAATATTGAATCGTTATGTTGTACATCTGAAGCTAATATAGTGTTATTTGTCAATTATACCTCAAGAAAAAAATAAACATAACAAAAAAGAAAAATAAAGACAGTACCTGTCTCACGCGATTAAAAAGTTAACGAATACAAAGTGCTTAGCACAGATTCAGAATTTAAAAGGTAAAACTCTCTCCAAGAACGGCCTGGTGGTCTGTGGGGGAAGAGGAGCTTGTTGCCACTCAAATAGAGCAGAGGGGAGGAGACCTCATGACAGCAGGCTGAGCAAGGCTGTAATCATAAGTTAGCAAAGGTCACAAGGTTGCTCGAAAGAGGCCCTGAGAGCACACATTTAAAAGGGATCACAAGATTTGTCCAGTAAAACATTAATGATCTATCATTTTATTGAGACTTTAGCTTTCTTTCTCTAAAGACTGATCTATACACCTATCTTATTTTGGAGCAGCTCATTTCTGCAAGAGAAAATGCCAGATAAGCAACTGCTCTAAAATTATCTTTTTTAAAAATTTTAGTTTATTGTAGCCAATCCACCTACCATGAGAGCTACTCTCAACAAATTTTTATGTACAATACATTAATGTTGACTATTTAAATTATTATCTTAATCTATTTGCAAATAACCCAGTAAGAAGAGTGTTTTTATCTTCATTTTTCAGGCTAGGGATTTCATAGATGAAATGAATGGAGAGAGGCTAAGTTATCCAAAGGTGAACAGGGATTTCGGCCAGGGTTTATCCATTTCCAAAGCTGACGCTCTTTTCGTGTCATCGTGTACTAGAGAGCACCATAGACTGGGCCAGGTATCAAAATGAATTCATTTTATAATCTGCCTTTTCACAATACCGTGTCTTACCACTGTTTCCTAAATAGGCATATGTTCAAATATTAATTCGCATTTTGGTGGATTTTAGTTTTTGAAAAAGTACTAATTTTACACATTAATACCACTTCCAACCAGAGCCCAAAGAGTCATGAAGTGAGGAAAGTATTCTGAGTAAGCAAAAATAGTTGGGATAAAGTCCAGCACCCTGGAGTTCACGACCATTCTCACAGGAGGGTCTTCAGGGCCTCATTCTGAATCTGTTTGTATTTTGCATAGAGTTACAGCAATTTTCATGACATGTCTTCCAAGCTTGTGTCAGATCAGAATGGCGTTAGAGGAAACACAGCTGCCTCAGGTTGTGTATCAGCAACAGTGATAAGCAGCAAATGTCAACAAGGAAGAAACAGAAAAATAAAAAAGAAAACTTAAGTTCTTCAAAGAATACTAATAGGAGGCCATTTAGTAGGCTCAAACACTCTTAGTCATTTTTCAGAAGTCAGGGAGGTTATAACACATCTTAGAAATTTTTCTACAGAAAATGATTAAGGTAAAAATTTTTTTTGGTGCTTTCAAGGAACACTGTGAGCTATTTTTAAAAATCTCCATCCATCCATCCATCCATCCATCCATCCATCCATCCATCCACTAGACACTGTATTCAAGTTAAATCCAGTATCCAGAGAGTTTACATTCAGGTGGAGAGGAGAGACACATAAATCATCATAGCACAGTGACAGTGTAGCATAACGCCTTGCACACAGTGGACATGCAAATATTTGTTGACTGAATGAATGAGTAACATAGGCAAAATAAGAGCATGAAACAGAGGAATTTAAATTAGACTGATGTGAGAGCAGAGATGGCAGAACCCAGAAGAGTGACCTTGAGCTGCGTTTTGTAGACATGAGGGAAGAGCATTTGAGTCATAGGGAGCAGGACGTTTGAAGGTAAGGTGGTGAGAAATAGCAAGATCTCTTTGGGCGCTGTGTGCAGTGCCGTGTGCAGCAATGGTAGATGCTGAGGCGAGAGCCAGAGGCGGGGACCAGATTGTAAAGAGCTTTGTGCATTAAACTAGAGTTTGGATTTTATCCTGAACACCACGCAGAAACTTTGAAGGAGTGGAAGCAGAAATGCCACTTCATTAGACTTTTGTTTAGAAAGATCATTCTAGGGTAGATCACAGGATCGGAGTCGGAGAGACCAGGCAAGTCAAGAAGTCCCTGCAGTAAAACAGGACAGAAAGCAGTGACAGCCCGAAATAAGATTGTGGCAACTGCGAAGAAAGAGAGGCCGGCCCGGTGGCAAGTGGTTTGTTCGCGCGCTGGGCTTCAGTGGCCCAGGGTCTCGCCAGTTCAGATCCCAGGCACGGACATGGCACTGCTCGACAGGCCACGCTGAGGCGGTGTTCCACATAGCACAACCAGAAGCACTCACAACTAGAATATGCAACTAGGTACTGGGGGGCTTTGGGGAGAAGAAAAACAAAAAGGAAGATTAGCAACAGATGTTAGGTCAGGTGCCAATCTTTAAAAAAAAAAAAAAAGATTGTGGCACCTGCAAAGGAAGAGAAGAGACTGACTCAGAAGAAGTTAGTACAGAGGGCATTTCATGACTGATGTGGGGACGATTGGAGGAAGAGAAGAAGGAAATTAGGATATTGCCTGAATTTCTGGTTTTCACTGCGAGAAAGCAGAGAAGGAGCTGAAGTTGGTTTGGGACAAGCTGAGTTTGAGATGACACTAGGCCTGCCCAGTTGGCCTCTAAAGGATGTTTTATCTTTGTCCTCGTCTTTCAGTGGTATTATTCTCCATGTCCCTTTTTGTATGGTTAAAAAAAGGATGGATAGAAGGAAAGAAACTATTTCAAGGACACAAACTGAAACTTTGCCTGCATGTCAAATTGAAAAAAAATCAAGATTATCTTAAAACCAGCTAATATATAAAGCACTTTTAGCAGAAATAGGAAAATAACACTATTTCCTCTGCTACTGAAATAAGTTACTTTCCATTTCTCTCCTGTTCTCTCTGGTCTATTTTTTACAAAGTCACATTTATGTGCCATCTGCAAACCAATGAAATTTGTTATTCAAATTTTCTTAGTTGCCTATGAATATTCTGCTCCTATTTACAGATGCTCAGATCACATTTTAATTGACAAAAACCATAAAGTGTCAGATGCGCATTTCTCATCTATAAACTTATGTCTAACATTATTTCCTCTGTTTATATTCCCTGTACTACTTCACCAAGAACTAACATCTCTAAGGAAATAAATTCTATTTAATGGTGGAATTCTTACGTATTTGTACAGTTGTTTTCCATTTTGGTTTCCTGTTTCAGAGAAGTGCTTTTTGACAGAGTACTATTTCCTATTTTCTGAAACGCTTTATATAGCTGTTTCAGCAGTTGCAAGGTTAATGAGTCCTAAATCTGTAGTTTTTCTCAGTCTTCCTTTCCCTTCACATTTTCCTAACTGCTCTGAATGGGTGATATTATCTTAATTCACTAAGATACTCCTTGTCCTTTAACAGGAAGTTGTTTCAAACACTAGAGCCAGTCCATAAAAGAGGACTTTACACTTTTGACCTACTCAGATAGCTGATTTCGCATTAGCTCTTCATGTACCAGGCATGCTGCCCCAGATGAACTGGAAAATATCCCAGTGGAGAAGGTCAGAAATCTTCTGGAGGTTTCCTTCAACCTGAGATTACTGTTCTTGTCTCTTAAGGTCAAAGTAAATTGTGTTGACCAAATGGTTAAACACGTACAAATGCAGAGGTGTTTCCTAACTTGATACATTTTCTATTGGAAAGACTGTCCTGGGCCTCACCCAGGAACATATTCATCATTTTTCATTCATTCATTCATTCATCATTCATCAAGTTACCATTGCATTCCTGACTCCAAGGCTGGGTCTATGTTAATTTCATAACACAATACGTGACTTTTATAGAGTTCCTTATATTTGACTTCTTAAATATAGAAGATATTTGTTGTGATAGAAGACGCTGTGGTGCTACATGTTGCTTATGGTATTAAGATCCCAAGTCATACTACTCTGCAATAAAAAGGAAGGAACCGTTGATGCATGCAAGAACCTGTATGAATCTCCAGCAAACTTTGCTGAGAAAAAGAAATCAATCTCAAAAGGTTACATACTATATGATTCTATTTATATAACGTTTTATATAATGACAACATTTTACAAATGTTGCCAGGGGTTAAGGAGGGGGTGTTTATATAAGGGCCACACGGGGATCCTTGTGGTGTTGGAACTGTTTAATATCTTGTCTGTGGTGGTGGATATATGAACCTACATGGGTGACAAAATTGTATAGCACTTAATACTTGCACACACAAATGAGTAATACTGGGGAAATCTGAATAAGACTGGTGGATTCTATCAATGTCAATCTCCTGGCTGTGGGGATATTACTATTGCTTTGTAAAATGTTACCATGGGGGTGACTGGGCAAAGTGTACAAGGGAGCTGGCTGTATTATTTCTTACAACTGCATGTGAACCTACCATTATTTCAATAAAAACTTCTGTTTAACAAAAAATAATGGCAAGAATCTATAGTTTCATTATATCAATACAAGCTCATCATATTGTGTTTTAATTATGATGTATCAGTTAAAAAAGCTGTCTGTAGATCTCAAGTGTTATATTAAAATTTAAAAATGAAGTAGATTTATATGTGCTGATATGGAGGGATGCTATAGTGTCAAGTGATAAAAGCACCCTGTCAAGTAGCTTGTATAATACAATCCCCAACATATGCTGATTATGTCTTTGCAGATGTATGTGCTAAGAGTTCTGGAAGGACAAACGAAAACAGTTTACAGTAGTTTACTTCTGGGCATGAGGAATGGGCGAGTGGAGGACTCATTTTTCACTTGATATATTTCTGTAACATTGGTATGTTGTTTGCCATGAACGTGTATTACCTTTATAATTAAAATTTTACAAAAAAAATCCAACTGAATAACTATTAAGTAATAGTAGTAAGTGACAGTAAGTGCTAATAAATGATCACAGGATAAGGTAATTTCAGAAGTCTAGGGAAATCTAACAATATTCTGGCTAGAGGGCAGAAATAAATGCAGGAATTTATTTAAGAAAGAGTAGACTGGTTCAGCTGAGAAAAGGTTTATGCAGAGAAAAGATAGGAAATAAAATTGGAGAGGAACAAAGGAGTCCTAATGTGAAGTCTTCAATGTCAGCTTCTGGACATTCAGTCTATACTTAATGTGAAATAGAACTTGGGTCAAGATCTCTGTAAGCTGGAATCCATGAATTTCAGTCTATTGATTTGTTTTGTGTAGCTGAAAATCCTATCCTTTTAGTTGATTGGTTTTGAGGTTGTTTTGGACCTTATGTATATTGGTTTAATATGTTTATTTGGGAATGAGGCCACTTCTCTTTAGGGATTTATTACCCCTCTCAATTTTGTCTTGAAACCCTAGAGAGACTTTTTAAACCTTAGTTAGGGTATAGTGTGGAAAGCAAGGTCTAGGGTCTTTAGATTACAAATCCCACCTAAAATGAAAATTATACTGTAATAAAACTATCTTTCCATTATGAATAAGATAAGTCCTTAGCTTCTTTCCAGTTATATATGGAGGGAGAGGAGGGGAAAAAATAAGTTAATTACAAACACTACAACCAGGTGGTGTGCTGAGGATAATGTCAAGCGACACTTGTATGCCATGGCATTTCCCATTTACAATGTGCTATCACATATATTTGATCCTTTGGAATGTGGCCCTTGATAAACATCAGAAGGGATGGAGTGACAGCACGTTAGTGGTAGACCCATAGCTTCCTAGAAAGTTGATTCAGTGTTTCACATGATCTAGTGCGGTCACAAATTGAAGCATCATCATGTTATTCAAAGTCTTCAGTTCATTTTGAGCAACAGGAAAAAGCAGGTAGAGGAAAATTGAGCCTCAGAGGTAAAAAAAAAAAAAAAAAAAAGAAAACTCTTTTTAGTCAGAGTCAGAAGACACCTGTGAGTCTTAATAAAGCTCCGCTGTAGTACAATTCAGCAGCAAGTGTTGACGAGGGCGCTGGAAACAGCGCATACTAGCCACGTGACTTGGTCATAGATCTAAACTTCTCTGGGTCTCATTTCCCTTATCTATAACGTAAGCATAACACTGTCCTGCTACTCCACATAGCAGCTCTGAAGATCAAATGTGAGCGATAGGTATAAAAACCTGTGAATGAAAGAGTAATTCTAACAGTGGAACTTCAGATTAAGGAAAAATAATATCTAACATTTCTTTGCACTCATTGAGTTCCCAGACACAATAATAACGATTTATATCCCATTTAGACCCTCACCCCCCCCCCCCCCCCACACACACACACATCAGCCTATGAGGTTTAGAGAGGTAACTTGCCCAACATCACAGGTTACAAGAGACAGAATCCAAACTCAAAGTCAAGTTTGTTATACCAAAATACATACCTTCAACTTTTGGACCTGCACAAATAGCCTAATTCTAGTAATGATGGTAATGAGTATTATGAAATACTCTATTATGAAATAGAGATCAGGAGATAATTGGAGACATTTGAGAGGTTGGGGGCCCTGTGTTTTTTGAAGGTTGATTGAAATGCTAATTAATGCATATTTTAAATATATTTATTAACATATATGTGGTATGCTGTATATAATACTATTTGGGGAGTTTTGTGTATCTAAGAAAATCTAAGATCATACAAATTTATACGTAAATTTCCATTACTCTATAAGAAGTTATAGTGTCTTTGAGGAAACAAAGAATACAGCTCTGAGAAGAGTTGACTTTTCTGAGAATTGTTAGGAATTATGTGGTTATTTTTCTTTGCTTCATATTCAATACATAATGGTCTCTCCAAATTATTTATACAACACTCATACACACAGACTCTCTCTCTCTCTCACACACACACACACACAGTTGGTGGAATCTCAGTGCAGTCAGGTAGCTGTGGTTACCTAACATCTGTGACAGTCTTCCTCTATTTTGTATGTGAGATGCCACCACATCATGGCTTAATTTCTGGTGTGCAGGTCCTTGCGTGGCATCCGAACTAGCAAACCCCAGGCCACCAAAGTGGAGTCTACAAATTTAGCCCCTACGCCACCAGGCTGGCCCCTGTTCTTCTTTAAATAACAAGCTTTACTGAATACTTACCAAATGTCAGGAACTACTTTAGGCAATGGAAATTCAGAGAAAAACAAAACCCAGTCTTAACTCTTGAGAGCTGATAGTCTGGTTGGGGAGACAACTGCGTAGACAGACAAATTACAGATGTGTGAGTATTAACACTGAACTAGGGAAAAATTACTTTGGGGGCACGAAGACCAAAACCCTAGTCTATGGGAGGGAGTCCAGAAAGGCTTTCTCTTGACCTAGGTCTTGCAGGGTGCAGAGATGTTGTTAGTCAGGTGAAGGGGAGAGCTGCGGGCATTCTGGGCAGATGGAACCCAGCATGTGTGAGGCCACAGGCTCAGGCAAGGCTGGCTTTCAAGGACAAGAGAGTGCAGGAAAAGAACGTGAATGAGGAGCAGAAGAAAACAGGCTCAAAAGGCCAGTTGTGGGAAAGACTGGGAAGGACACTAAAAGAAAAAAAAAACTAATAACTTGAAACAATTTTATTATGAAAACTACTCTACCTGAAATATTTGCCTACAGTATTATTTGAATGACTGAACAGAATTCCATTATACATCCTAATATGTGGAAGTTTCATCACGTATGTACTCAATTCCGTCTTTTAGAATGTTTGTTTGGAACAATGTTGTTATTGTTTGTTTACAATTATTACAAAGAATACTGCAATGAAAAATTATTCTTATGTTCTTGATTATTTTCCAAGTCAAACATTACACACATTTTTAAGTCTTTTTTGTACAGAGTGACAAAATATCCTTCAGAGAGTTTGTACCAGTTTACCTGCCTATGAACAATGTCGAGTATTCTTTCTGAAGCTCTGGGGGAATTTTCATTACTTGAAATCTTTTCTCTGCCAATTGCATAAGTGAAAATAGTGTTTTGTCATTTGAATTTGCATTTCTTTTATATCTAATGGGGCTAAAGATTGTTTCCACCTGCTCATTGGAAATCACTATTTTTTTTGTGAGTTTTCTTGAAACCCCTCCTCCCTTTTAACAAGGTGCTTATCTTGGTTGTATATTACAGATATTGACTCTCTGTCCATAAAAAGTGTATAAATATTTCTTCTTGGAGTCATTAAGCTTTTAATTTTTTTCTCTTCATACACATAAATGTGTACACACATATATGTATATTATACATTTTCATACGAATTATAATAATGAGTTTTAATATAAAGAAGTTTTACAATTTTATGTAGGATAATCTATCAACCTTTTCCTTTTCATCCTTTTAAAGCTATTAGTCTTAGGGACGTCTTCCTCAACACAAAAAGTATGTTAATATTAAGAAGGGCTTTTACTTCAAAGCGAAGGAATGTAGATTTTATTGTGAGGGCAATAGAAAGCTATCAGGGCTTTTGAAACAGGAGAATTTTTTAAAAGGAAGACACTCTGGTTGAATTATGCAAGATGTTCCAGGATAGAAAAAAGCTCTGCAAGGCCATTATTAAGAAACTACAACAATACACTAAGAGTAGCTGAAAGCCTGGACTAAAGCCATGGATATGGATGGAGAGAAAGAAGCAAGACATTACCATATTAGAATTCACAGGGTTTGGAGAGATTTTGGAGTGTGAGAGATGTAGGGAGGTCTAGAATAACATTGAAGTTTCTAGTTTAGTGACTTGGTTGATGGTGAGAATCTGCATCCAGATTGGAATGAAGATGTTGGAGCAGGCTTTGAGTATTTGCGTATACGGATGAATGGATGGGATGGATAATGTAACAGAGATGTGTTGTGTATTAAATATCTTCTATTCTAGGGACTTTACCTAACCCACGGGAGCCAGCTAACACTTTCTGGAATCACTCTTCACCGTTGTGGCAAGTGACAAGTGACACCAGGATTTATGAAAGTAAAGATGGGAATATTTTCCTACTTACAAAATTACATGATATATCCATCCATATCTGTCAATCTCAATATCTACATCTACTTTTTTACCTCTCTGTCTACTTGAAACCTTTATTGATATGTTCACTTTTTGTTAATTTGAATGAAGCACCCTGAGCCACTAGAGACTGAGGACTCTGATTTGGATTTCCATGTGCCCAGTCATGAGGTGGAACAGCACAGAGCCATAGCAGCATTACTGTCACTTACTTGCCTCACTAAATTTCCCTGGATTCTCTGAAATGAAGTAAAGAGTTTCTTTTTTAACGACCTTTATCCTCAGCCTCCTATTTTTAGGTAGATGACATTACATAGATAAATAGCGATAACTACATTATTAAGTGTTTATAATGTATATGTACATTACCTCATTTAATAGTCACTACGATCCTGTAAAGTAAGAACTATTATTATTTCCATTTCACAGATGAGAAAACTAAAGTATAGAAACATTAATTAACAAGGATCTCAAGGTAGTAACAGACTTCAGTTCACCATCCTAACCACCATACTACATTGCCACCATAAAAATCGTCACATTGGATGGCTTGAGAATGCTTGTGAAGGAAAAAAACTCAGGTTTTATGACGTAGCTTCATATAGTTTTTCACATTTAAACATGAATATGTAATCCACATATTTGAGAAATTGCTGTATGTATAGTGTTCCAGTTATGGTTTTGAGTTTGGGCTTTAAGATTTGAACTAGAGTTCAATCATAGCTCTCCAATTTTCTAAATAACCTTGACAAAGATACTTCATTCAACAAATATTTATTGAACAGCAATGTGTCAGGCATTATTCAAGCTTCTGGAGGTTCTAGGTGTCTAAAAACAGTGAACAAAACCACATCCCTGTCCTCATGGAACTTACCTTCCAGTGACGGGTGAGTATCAACAAACAAACAGGTAAATATAACCTCTGTCAGACAGTGATAAGCGTACAAGAGGGACACACTGCAAGGTGAGATGAGGAGGGAGCGGTGTTTTATAGGATACAGCAATATGTTTTCTCAGGGTGCTGTAACAAAGTACCACAAACTGAGTGGCTTCAACAATGCAAATCTATCCTCTCCCAGTTCTGAAGGCTGGAAGTCCAAGATCAATGCAGGCAGGTTGGGTCCTTCTGAGGGCTGTGAGGGAGAATCTGCTCCATGCCACACTTTTCTAGCTGCTGGTAGTTTGCTGGCAAACTTTGGCATTCCTTGGTTTGTAGATGGATCATCCCAATCTCTGCTTTCATGAGATGGCATCCTCCCCGTGTGTGTGTCTATGTTCATATTTCCTCTTTTTATAAGGACACCAGTCATGTTGGACTGGGGACCCACCCTACTCCGGTATGACTTCATCTTAAGTAATTATATCTGTAACCACTCTATTTCCAAATATTGTGAGGTGTTGGGGGTTAGGACTCAGCATATGAATTTTGGGGGAGACAATTCACCCAAAGCACAGGGTAATCTGGGAGGCCTCACTGATGAGGTGATACTGGCACAGAGCCCTGAAGGAAGTGAAAGAATGATCCATGCAGATATGAAGGAAGGATGGTTCAGGTGCAAGGTGCCTGAGACCAGAGGAGGCCTGGAATGCTCAAGAAGTAGAGACAAGGCCAGTGTGGCTATGCGGGGAGAGGTGAGGAGACGGCTGGAAGCAAGATTAGAGGGGTGGTGGGCAGGAACAGACGATGGGTTACACAGACTGTGTCTTACACTGAAAGGTCGAAAGGCCTCGGCTCTGACTCTGAGTGAGATGGGGAGACACAGCAGGGCTTTGAGCACCGGCTAGTCTCTCCATTGCAAGTTGACTGTGAGGAGCAAGGGTGGAGGAAGGCAGGCTGGTTAGAGACTCTTGCTATCAGACAGATGAGAGATGATGGCCGCTTGGACTAGAGAGATCGTAGTGGAAATATAGAAGTGGTTGGATTCTGTATGAAGGATTTGTTGTTAGATCAAATGAGGGTCACGGGAGCAAGTAAGGAACAAAGAATACCTCTGAGGTTTTTGTCCTCAGCATCTGAAAGTTGGGAAAAGCTGTATCAGAGAAGTTAATGTGGGAGAGGAAGACAAAAAGGAGCCCCGTTTTTGCACACGGTAAATTTGAAACTCCTAGATATCCAGAAAGAGGTGGAAGCAGTTGGCAAAAGGAGTTTCAACTGAATGAGGGAGAGTGGGGATGGAGACGCATTTGGGAATATATATCAGAATCCAGATTCTATTTAAAGCCACGAAACTGTATGAGACCAAGAACAGAGTGAGTATAGACAGAGAAGAAAAAGAGGTCCAGGAGTGAACTCTTTGGCATTCCAAAGTTGAGAGTCTGGAAGGTGAGGAAGAACCAGCAAAGGAGACTGACGAGAAGGAACCAGTGAGGTAAGATGATTGAGAAACAATGGTGTCCAGAAGCCAAACGAAGACATTTTCAAGAAGGAAGGAGTGATTAAAAAAAAAAAAAAGTGTTTAGAGGTGAAGCCAAATGAGGACTGAGAATTGATCCTCAGATTTACCAACACGGGGTCCCTGGGGACCTTGTCAGGAGAAGTTAGGTGGAGTAGATGCAGGAGAGCCTGAATGGACAGGGTTCAATGGAGAACGTGAGGAGAGGCACTGGAGACGCTGAAACTTTGTAGATCTTTTTCTTTTTTTTTTAAAGATTGGCACCTGGGCTAACAACTGTTGCCAATCTTCTTTTTTTTTTTTAAAGATTGGCACCTGAGCTAACAACTGTTGCCAATCTTTTTTTTTTTTCTGCTTTATCTCCCCAACCCCCATACATAGTTGTATATCTTAGTTGCAGGTCCATCCAGTTGTGGGATGTGGGTCGCCGCCTCAACCTGTCCTGACGAGCGGTGCCATGTCCGCGCCCAGGATCCGAAATCTGGGACGCCGCAGCGGAGTGCGTGAACTTAACCACTGGGCCACGGAGCCGGCCCCCTAGAAGATCTTGCTGAGAAGAGGTGTAGAGAAATGAATGCTAGCTGCGGGGAGGAGAGGTCGGGGAGCGTGTCTGTGGTAAAGGAAAGTTTAACTTGTTTCCTCAAGGTGGGAGCATGTTTGTATGGAGATCCACAAGAAAGGGAAAACTCAGCCGTGAGAGGAAACGATTATCTCTTGAGGGTCATCTTCTCATCTGTAAAAAGCCATAATTCCCGCCTCAGTGGGGCAGCAGAACCAATCAAGGGGGTCAGAATGGTCAGGTCTGGGAAAGTGGTCTGTACTCCGTCAAGGGTAGCTCTTATCTATATCCTCAAGAGATAAAGAGGGATGCAAACAGGGATGGCCCCTGTGCTCCAGGGATCACCTCAGTCCTTGCACAGACTGAGGTCCCCAAACCTGGTCGTGTCTTTTAGGTCCTTCACAGGGCTACAGAAGGCGTGGTCTGGGTCGTGGTGAGCGGGGGGCCGTCACCACCCTGGGATAGCTGGAAGATGCTTTCTCATAGAGAAGGAGGTGGGAAGGGAGAGGCTGGAACGGAGAAAGGAGGCAAACGCTGAAAGACACAGCGCTTAGGGTGTCTCATTCCCTGGCCCACATCTGCCCGGAGTTGCAGTCGCAGCGGCATCTCATACTGTGTTCACCCCATAAATTAATTCCTCCTTATCAACAGGGAGTGGCTGGCAGAACAAAGACTGTGTGCCGGCGGAGGCCAGCGTGGGTGGGTGGCTGTCACCACGCGTAGGGACAATGAGCGCGGAGAGGCCGTGTGTGCGGCATGAATGGGAACAGGCGGGCGGGCGCGGGGCACGTGTGCCCGCGATGCGGCGCGCCCGCGGGAGCCTGCGCGTCCCCACCCCTCGGAGCGGCGGCGGGCGCCGAGCCGGATTTCTGGAGCTGTCCATGAGCTCATCGCTCTCGCGGCGGCGGCGGCGGCCAGGGCAGCAGCCTCCGCTCTCCGCGCGCCGCTAGCCCGAGCCCGGCCGCCCGCTCGCGCCCACCCGGCGGCCCGCCGGCCAGCCCAGCCCGCGGCCAAGGTCGCGCCGCCCCGCCCGGAGGAGGCGGGCGCGGGCAGGGCAGCGGCTTCGGCCGGGACCGCGGCCGGCCAGCCGGGCACAGCCGCCCTCGCTCTCTGCGGCCCAGGCGCCGGGGGCCAGAGGGGCCGCGGGCCGCAGGCCGGGGAGCGGCCGGAGCCGCGGGGGAGCCGGCGTGACAGCGGACGAGCCGGCGCCCGGGAAGATGGCTTCTCCCACCTCCCCGGCCCCCGAGGGCGGGGCCTGCACCCCGCCGAACCCTCCGCGGATTCGTCAGGTGGGTGCCCAGGGTGGGCAGGGGCGCAGCGCCCCGCCGGCCGCCCCCCCCGCCCCCCCGGGGCCGGGACCGCGCGCCCCAGGCGCAGGCTGGCCCCCGAGGGGGACTGGCACGGGCTGCCTTGGCCGCATCGCCTGGCCCAGGACCATTCGCTGGATCTCTTCTTCTCAATCTCACTTCACACCCAGACGCAGAAACACACACACACACACACCCACCCCCCCCACACACACGCAAATACACACACAACGTTCCAAAACCAGACGTGAACTTCTGCACACACACATGCAGACACACACACACACCCGCCCGCAAACGCATCCCCCCACCGCGCACAGAGGCACACACCCAGCTGTCACATGACCCACTGCGGAGCTGCACCATTAGAAGAAACCCCTGGTGCCCGGGCGGGGTGGCGGGGGGATGCTCCCCAGACCCACATCCCCTGAGGGCCTTGAGAGGCGCTGCTGGAGGCGTTCACGTCCCACCCAGGGGAGAGAAGGAACCTTGTCTAGAGGTTTCTTAGCAGTTCTCAACTTTCAGGCAGAGCTACCCCAACAACTGCAGCCCTGTAGCAGACAAGGAGTACGAGAAACATGTGTTGCTGCTCTCCGCCCGCCGTCCGCAGAGACGCAGTTTTCCCCAACACTGCAAGGGGGAATGCACATTTCTTTGGCTGGTAGAATAAGCCCTGTTTTCTGTTTGTATGGTAATATTAAAACAAGGGAGTACTCCATCTGGTTGTGATCTGGTATCTAAGAGTTTTTTTTTTTTTTCCTGCTGCCAGTGCCAGGAACTCCAGCATTAGCGCTTAGGTTATCGCAGTAGTAACGCGAGTGTCAGCCTTCCCGGTTCAGGGTGGTGTAGGAGTGTGAGGATATGATCGCTGATTGCAAGAAGGCAGCCTCTTTACTGAAGAGAATTAGATTCCTGTTTAGAAATAGGATAAACTGGTTGATGGAGACTATCTTTGCAGGAAGATAATGGCCAGCAGAATGGTCTTTTTCTTCAGGGCGGTGTGGAAATTTTGAAGAACACCAGGGGCTTCAGAATTTGTGAAAACATGACATTAAAATTTGGTTGACACTTACCAAGGTCTTTGCCACATTTGAATTTTAATTTGTATAGGTGGTGTTATTTTAGGGACAGCCTTTTGTTTATGTGCATTTCTCATGCAATGACTAAAATTTAATGTGTACTACTTTTTCTTATGGCACTCTGTGTCCCAAAGAAATTGTTAGGGTTGCAAATCCTTACAGGATGCAGGACTCTCATTTTATGACAATGCAGTCTGAATTGCATTTGGAGCTATTTTTTCCCCTGAAGAATTGTTGTAGCGTGCATCTAAGAATAAAGGTGAAATTAGTGCTAGTTGCAATATGAGAGAAATCATATCCTATGCAAAAAATAATTTTTATATCTATTTGAATAAATATTTATGCATATATATATATATCAGCTTTGAGGACGTAAAATATGTTAATTTAAGTAGAATATGTGCACTCAAAATCTCTATGAAATTTCATTCTATATGAAGAACACTTCTGTTGATCTAAAATAGTATATATGAGAATAGTTACTAGAAAAAATTTGCATGAAAGGTCATTGTTATTTTGCAGAGTAGATACAATACTTAGAGGACCTCATAATTAGAAGCCGTGTGAATGACCTAATGCCGCAACACTCAAGTAACTGACTGGTGTCCTCTCTTCAGACTTTCCTTATGTGACCTTACAGAGCACTCTTTTAGTGATTGGTGCATTAATTTGCATAGGATGTGGAAATAGGTTGCTGGAATTATTGGTCACTCCAGCCTACCTGATTCATCCAGGCAGGTGGAGCAGAAGTACTGACAGCCTCTGCCTGCAGCATCACCATTTGCCTGCCAGTGATTCTGAGCAAATTAGAAATACAAAAACAAAAGTGTTAACAGTGTTTCCCTGCAAAGCGGTGAAATGTTTTAGGCATTAGTCCCAGTGTATTTCAACTGGATCACTGTTTGCTGGAAATGTTTCTGCTTGTTCTTTAGTAATTCTTTTTCAAATCAATTTTGGGTTGAATTAGAATTGAATTAAAATCTGAATTGTTTTCCTCTTTCTAAACCATGGTTGAGAAAAAGTATAATTGAAAAAGGACAGACGTCCAAAGGAGTGAAAAATTTTAATTAAAGACATTGCATGGATTTTAGCAACAGATAAATTTATTGGTCATAATTTTAATTGCATAGGGGAAATTTAAAAATAAAAATATTTTACAAAGGCTTTTGGTAAATATAAATGGTAAGTTAGTATATTTAACTGCTAATTTCAATGAAAATATGCTATGTGAACATTCATTTATTCAGCATAAAGTAATGTTTCATGCCCTAAAGACACAGAAATGAAGAGGACAAAAATCTTCTCCATTAGTAGGTGTAGATATTTTTCATGAAGACAAGCATTGAAGCATTTGAAATTTGAATTGCTTATGGTGTCCTTTCCACATTATTTTAAAAAAATCTTTATTTCTCAGCTTTTTGTTTTAATCATTTCTCTAATAATGAGCCTAAAAATAAAAAAAAGAGATAAGTTTGCATATATCTAAAAAGTCACTGTATGACTGAATTCATGTTTGCATCCATCTGATGTATTTCTGTTCTCTTTTAGTTATTTAATATGTTATTAGAACTACAAATCAGAAACTATATATATTATTTACAATTTGATCTTTTGGACAAAGGTTTTTTTTTTTAACCTTTTGGAAAATGCTGATATAGCCCAAAATAGCTAAAGCAGTCCAGTGCCTTTACAGTATAGTTAAAATCTGAGTTTCCAAAAATGAGAAGGTCAGGGAAAATGACCTTCAACTTCATTCTGTCATGTTAAGGGAGAGAAAAATTTATCAATATGCTCTGTCTGCTCAGGCTCCTAAGATAATGGATATTTAATTTTTTTCCTCTTTTAAGAAAACTGTTATCTCTTCTTTATTCTATATACAAGGTAACTAAGGACAGAAATTTCACCTACTCTTTTAAACATCTAAGTCAAATTATTTACCAAACTAGAAAGATGAATTTCTTGGATTTCATCCTGTGTTTATTCTTGATTCATTTTCATTCATTTTCTGACTTCGTAAAAGACAAGGTTAAGAAATGGTAATTTTGGGCCGGCCTGGTGGCCCAGCGGTTAAGTTCGGACATTCTGCTTCTTGGTGGCCCAGGGTTCGCCAGTTTGGATCCCGGGTGTGGACATGGCACCACTTGGCAAAAGCCATGCTGTGGTAGGCATCCCACATATAAAGTAGAGGAAGATGGGCATGGATGTTAGCTCAGGGCCAGTCTTCCTCAACAAAAAGAGGAGGATTGGCTGTAGTTAGCTCAGGGCTAATCTTCCTCCAAAAAAAAAAAAAAATGGTAGTTTTGCAACTGTTTTAAATAGTTTGTCTACATATATTATGTATGTTAAGAGACCCATATAATTCCTCTGGCCATTGCCAGATAATTTAAATCGATTAATTAAATGACTGTTCATTGAGATCTGCAAGTTAAGACACTTTGCTAGCATCTTTCTGGGTCTTACATCTTTCTGATGAGCTCCCATGGGAATTTCCAAGGCATTGATTGCTTTGAGAATTGGAGAGCTATAAGACATCCTTTGTATTTAGTGCCAGTAAAATTTAGCATCTTTTTCTTATTTCATGATCCATCCTTCCCCAAGATCTGTGGGTAATGGTGTCATTTCATTTTTGGCAGCAAACCAACGTTCCTTCTTTGTTTGCTGTAGGAACTTAGAGACCTCCCACATGGTAATAAGGAAATATTTACAATGAGGCAGGAATGATGCTAAGCTGGGTACAGTTTTCACAATCGTCCTACAGAGGAGATATTGTTATTCCCATTTTCCAAATGGGAAACTTGGGTTTAGAGAAACTAAGATACGTAATCAAGGTCATGGCTAGTAACTTGCAAATCAGAGATTTAAAACTTGGTCTTAATGATGCCTTATGTCACAATCACTATTATTTATTGTCTTCCTGTTTTAATTTTCAGACATTGTGACTATTGAGCCAGCTCCTCTTAGCACTCCTGCTACTCGGAGCTATCTGTAAGCATTCTCCTTTAGGTTACATTGAAATTAACTGTAGAATTTACAGCAGCGTTGAAATAATTTTTCATTCCTCTAATTCATCAAATGAGAATAACTTGAATTCCTCTTTCACTCCTATATTCTCTGAGAGAGCGTTTCTTCAGGGTAGAGGCTGCTGAGAGGAGAGACTAAAGCCCTTATTCAGCTTTTGCTTCCCCTGAGATCTCTTCAATTATTCCTGCTGTTTCCATGATGATCCTGACGAAAATAATTCTGAGAATGAGTTGGGTTAATGAGAGTCTTCTTGAAAAGGCATAAATAAATAAATAATAGGCTTACGTTTTCAAGTTTTCCAATTTCTTCTAATATTAATTCCATTCTTTGTGCTTGTCAAGATGAGTTATATTTTGAATTTTCATGTTACACAAAGAATTTGAGTTACAAAAGAGGGTAATTTAATTTAGACAGTGAAAGGATGGGAGAAAAAGGCAAGAAATGAATATAGTGATGCATTCATATAATTGGTTTAGATTTTTAAAATTTAAAAAAAATTTACCCACCGTAAAATTCACTTTTCATACAGTTTAATGAGTTTTGACAAATACTTCGAGTTGTGTATCCACCACCACAATCTAGGTACAGAACGCTTCTATCTCCCTGAAACATTCATTCCCTTGTGCAGGTTCCACTGTTCAAACAAATCCTCCCACTTCCAAACTCTGGCAGCCCCTGAGCTGCCCCTATATTTTTGCCTTTCCAAGAATGTCACGTAAATGGAATCATCCAGAATGTAACCTTTTTTTTTTTTTTAAAGATTTTATTTTTCCTTTTTCTTCCCAAAGCCCCCCGGTACATAGTTGTATATTTTCAGTCATGGGTCCTTCTAGTTGTGGCATGTGGGACACCACCTCAGCATGGCTTAATGAGCAGTGCCATGTCCACACCCAGGATCTGAACCCGAGAAACCCTGGGCCACCAAAGCAGAGAACACGAACTCAACCACTTGGCCACGAGGCCGGCCCCTAGAATGTAACCTTTTGAAATGGACTTTTTTTCAAATCAGCATAATGCCCTTAATATCTATGTAACTTCTTGTGTTCATCAATATTTTGTTCTTTTTTTTTGCAGAGTAGTATTCCATTGTATGGGTGTACCATGTTTAGCTATTCAGAGGAAGAACATGTGGGTTATTTCCAGGTTGAGGCAATTATGAATAAAGTTGCTGTTAAACATTCATATACAGGTTATGTGAACATGAGTTTTTATTTCTTTTGGGTGTCTACCTAGGAATAGGATTGCCAGATCATATGTGAAACTGCCAGACTATTTTCCAAAGTGGCTGTACTGTTTTTGCCTTCCTTCCAACAATGAATGAGAATTCCTGTTGCTCCTCATCCTTGCCAACATTTGGTATTGTCATTTTTTTGTTTTAGTCATTCTAATAGATGTACAGAGGTATCTCATTGTGATTTTAATTTATATTTATCTATTGACTAATGATGTTGAACACTCTTGCTGTGCTTATTTTCCCTCCTTACATTTTCTTTGTTGAAGTGTCCAGATATTTTGGCCATCTTTTAAATTGGGTTGTTGTTTTCTTATTGTTGAGTTTAGAGAGTTATTTATGTTCTGGATACAAGTTCTTTGATAGATATGCGATTTGAAAATATTTTCTCTTTGTCTATTCCTTGTCTTTTCATTTCTTTATAGTGTCTTTCTCAGAGCAAAGGTTTTCAATTTTGAGGAAGTCCAATTTTCAGTATTTTCATCTAAGGGTTGTGCTTTTATTGTAACTAAAAACTCTTTCCCTAACTCAAAGTCACAAAGATTTTCTCCCATATTTTTTCTTAAAAATTTTATAGTTTTAACGTTTTACATTTAAGTCTGTCATCCATTTTTAGTTGATTTTTGTGACATATATATCAAAGTTCCTTTTTTTTTTTGCATATGGATATCCAGTTGTTTCAGCATCATTTGTTGAAAAGAACAAATGCTTTATCTATTAAATTGCCTTTGCCGCTTTGTAAAAAATTAATTGACATATTGCCATGAGTCCATTTCTGTACTCTCTCTTCTGGATTTAGATATTTTGAGTTTTTTCAGGTTTTAGAAGAAAGTATGTATCATGTAATTTTTAGAAAATCTTAATGACATTAATATGCTTTTGGCTTTGTTTTTAAAAATGTTATTTAAATAATTTGCCGTCTCAACATCATATGAAGTTACAAGGCAGGTCCTCATGTCTGGGAGGGAAGCTGTTTATGAGAGTGAAATACAATAAAACTATATCAAGAAAACAAATGGAAAACTGACAAGAGAATATGTCACATTGGATGCCTTACTTGAAGAAAACAGGATTTCCAGAGGCTTTAGGAAGACAGTTTCTAAATCAGCTGTGTTAAATACAGGCAGTAAGATGAGAAATAAATCGGGACGGTAAGCTTCATTCACTGCAGGCTTTGGAGAGGATTAGCGTTTCATGTTTTTACAAAGAGTTATTATATGAGTAGATTATGGTATATTAAGGAGCTCATTATCTGTTCTTGTGACACATACAGCCTTGAGTTCAATAGTCTATAAACCTAGCTTTTATTGCAAGGATATATAAAATTCACTTATCTATTGCTGCATAATGAACCACCCCAAACACAGCGGTTTCAAACAATAATCATGTGTTTTGCTCATTAATCTGCAATTTAAACAGGGCTTGATGAGGACCTTGGGAGTCAGCTGGGGTTCCTGGAAGGCTGGAGGTGACTTTATGGCTGGGGCAGGAATCCTCACTTACGTGTTTGCTCGCTTATGTGTCTTGTGGCCAGTGCTGGCTAGGGCTGTGGCTGGAACACCCATATGAGTCCTCTCCATGCAGATACTTCTGACAGCATGGTGACTGGGTTCTAAGAGTAAGAGTCCCAAGAAATCACAGCAGAAGTAAATGCCATCTTTATGACCTCGCCTTGCTTTTGCTGTAGTGTGTTGGTTGAGGCAGTCACAGAGGTTCACCCAGATTCCAGAGGAGAGGACACAGACTCCACTCCTCTGTGCAGAGGGCTGAATATCACTATTACATTGTAAGAATAGCATGTAGGAGGGATATTGGCCACCTTTGAAAATATGACCTACCACAGAGCATGAGAACTAAGTCAACACAAGGTAAGCTTGTACACTCAGCACTATTTTTGTCATTGGATCAGGAGGTGACAAGAAATAGTTAAATCAGCATTTCAGAGGAAATATTTTTGCACTTGAATCTTCATAAATTACTATATGCAAACATGGTTCTTTTGCATTTTACCTGACTTTCAGTTGCTCCATAGTGCTGGACTCCGGTTCTGCCCTTGGAGTCTGAGGGGCCCACAGTAGCACCCTTAGACCAAACAGAAGAGGCTCGAGAGCCTCCCACTGTGGGCCTCGTCTGACCCCACCCTTTCCCACCGAGTGAGGACTGCCTGGGGCCAGGGGTCTTGCTCACATTGGGCCAGCACTTCATCTTCGAAACTATGCTCTGGGTGGTCAAGACCCAGGATTTCCTGCCCAGTGGCCTCAAGTCTCCTTCCTGGGCTGAAACAGGCCTTTGCTCCCCACCTGTTCTCCAGGGGGCAGACTGTGAGGCCAGTGGGTGCACCCCTGACTCCAGGATGCCTGTTCGTGGAGGGTGTAGCCAGAGCTTGACAGTGAAGGTGGGGTATCCACATGTCTTGTGCAAAGTCTAGTTTAGTCTTAGTTACTTACTGGCCATGTGACTTTAGGCAATCTCCTTAACCTATATGTGCCTAGTTTCTTCACTTATGAAATGGGGAGCATGGCAGTATCCGCTGCCTATAGTGAAAGGGTTAAATAATATAATGCACACAATGTATTTTGCTCATTGCCTGGCACTTGGTAACTAAATAATTTTAGCTCTTGTTATTGTATGATAAATGCTGAATAAATATCATCCTCTTCCCTTTCCCAAGGACAGCACTAGAAGGAGAGACGTTTTCCTGAGGAGTAGACATAGAAGTCAGAAATCAGGCTTGCCCACCTGTCCTGTGTGCGATTTGAGTAATTCTGAGTAAATAAATTATTTAATCCCGCTAATTCTTAGTTTTGTAATCTACAAAAGGGGAGTAATTATCATTCTGTCTCATAGGGCCATTACTAAACTCTAATGACATAATACTTGTGTAAGTACTTTGTAAACAATAAAATAGTACAGAGGCGTACTTTATTGTGAAAAACCCTGTAATTTTGATTTGACTTGTTTGTGTTCTAAGCATCTTGGTTAGCTAACTGACCATTATTCTAACAGTTTATAAAGATAATTTTATTGTATTTTTTAAATTGAAGAAGTCATACAAGAATATCGTAATAACTTCATATATTTATAGATAGATATATTTGAAAAGTAAACCTCGCTCCACACCCAAACTCTGCAATCCCCTACCCGCAAAGCAACCGCTTATGTATTCCGTCTAGAAATATCCTGTGTTTATAGAAAATTTATCTGTGTACATATCCCTCCCCCTTGTGTTTACATAAATGGGAGGAACTATACACATTGCTTTATACTCTGCCTCTTTCATAAAAATTTATTCTGCTCATTCCAGCATCATTCCATTTTGGTACACACACTTCATTTTTTATTTGGTTACATATTATTTTATTAAATACGTGTGTCATAATTCACTTCAGTCTTTCTTCATGAATAGACATTTAGGTTGTTTCCAGTGTTTTGCTACAGTGAAGATCTTATACATTTGTATTTAAGAATATGTTGGATATATATGGGTCTATGAAACAAGTATTCTTTTTTTTTCCTGCTTTTTCTCCCCAAATCCCCCAGTACATAGTTGTATATTTTAGTTGTGGGTCCTTCTAGTTGTGGCATGTGGGACGCTGCCTCAACATGGCCTAATGAATGGTGCCATGTCCACGCCCAGGATCGAACTGGCGAAACCCTGGGCCGCCAAAGCAGAGGGGGCGAACTTAACCACTCTGCCATGGGGCCGGCCCCTGAACACAAGTATTGATAGATAAATTCCCAGAAGTAAAAATTGTTGTATCAAAGGCTACTTTTTACACTTCTGAGTACTCTATTCAACAATGTAGAAAACCCCAAGTAACAAACTGAATTACATCAATTTTCGTCTTAGGTATCCAATTGCCAATCAAGCTTTATATTTTGCAAATCTTTATTTCCTCCACTTTTAAATGTTACATGCTTAAATGTCAACATATTAGAAAAAGAGCCGTCATAATCTTGTGGTGAGTCATAATGGGTTCTACATACTTCGGCTGAAGATTTTTCTTCATTTCACTCTGTTCTTTCCTTAGATCACTTTGGATTATTCAGCTCCAGGTGTTATTAACAAGTACCGTTTCTGTTCACTTTTCAGATTCCCTCTTTCGTTATAATTCTTGACCATCACTTAATGACTAATATGTGTAACAACTTGGAAAGCAGATAATCCATATTTTAGATTTCAGATTAGTTAAATGGATGCACAAAGAGTCTCAATAGTTTGCTCAGGATCACCCAGCAAGTGAATGGCAGTCTGAAGAAGGCCCTGAGGAGTAATTATTTGCTTTTGAACCGATGGAACTTTATTGCATTTCAAACAAGAAGATAGCAGTCAACAATCACGTTTTCAATTTTAGCTATCATTTGATAGAAGATATACTAGTAATGTAACCCTCCTTTACATTTTCACTTGCACATAATAGAAAGTAGCTCTTAAAATGAGAATCCAAATTTAAAGTTCAGGTGTTGCCTGGAGTATACCCCTTGATGGTCATTTTAAGAGGTAAGTTCCTCAGATTTTTCAAAAGATAAGCCATGATTACATAAAATAAGCTATGGTTCATTTGCAAAATTCTTCCTAAAAATGACATTAGATCTATCCATGCTCCCAAGAATCTTACAATCCTATAGAAGATGAAATCAAATAGTGTACCCAGCTCACTATAGTTCAGATAGAATATGGTAGGTACAATAATAGAGAACAAAAACCGTGGAAGGCAGATAAAAGAAGAAAGCAATTGAAATTCGAGTTGGATATGTATTGAAGAATGGATTTAATTTTGACAGGTAGAGATTGGCTAGAAAGCATTTGAGATCCAGAATGAACAGCATGAAGAGACACAGAGAGACGGGAAAATATTGGAGAGTAGGCAGAACGGTTAGTAATCAATCCCAGTGAGCTACAGAGTAGGAGATGAGGAGTGATTAGGGAAAGATAAAGTTGGAAAGATAATTGGTATAGCATCACGGAGAGTCTTCAGTTTCCCAGAGGTTGGTCTTTATTCTGTAGAGAGGGAACACCCCTGCTAGGATTTGGCTCTATTGTCCACCTGCCTCCCATCCCCAGAGAAAAGCTACCTTCAAATAAAATCAGCATCATTATCGTCACCTAATCATGGATAAGCCATATTGCCGCAATCTTAACTAAGATGTGAATAAAAGTAACTTTAGCAAACATTGCTGTTTTCATCAATTCTGTACCGTAAAATCCAAGAAAAACAATATGTTTATTCTCTGCAGAAATAACTTCATGCCATGCTCCCTTAGAATCTTCCTGTGCTCCTGTCACATTGCCTCCCTGAAGTCCCTTCTAAATAGAAATTCTGGAGCTGTTGCTGCGTGGAGGGATTTTAGTTGAAGGAATAATCTATTTCAAAGGCTGAACAATAATAGATTTAAGATCATAGCTCTGGTTAGGGTCCTTTTGTGTAAGTGGAACACAGAAAAAATGAACATTGTAATACGTATTGCTTATCTGGTTTGGCTCATTTGAGCACCAGAATCTTGACTAACATCCAAGTGTTAGACCACATATCTTTTTATAACAATGCTTGGAAGAAAGTCTTTAATTCAGGACTTTATGGAAGTAATAGAAGAATTTATAGAGAATAACGGAACTCACAGTATAGAAGGAAAAATACGTTTAAAGATACAATAAGTTAAACATATCTCTGCAATTATGAATATTGTCCAGTGGGGTTTTGCTGTGGAATTCTGTGCCTCTTCACTAGGAAGTCTCGGTCCGGTCTGGATTTCCTTTCTTCTGAGGACAGCCTGATCACATTCGGAATCCCGCGTTCTTTCCCAGCAGTGTCTGTGCTGTGGTTGATAACTTTCTTGTTTTAGGCCCATTATCATTATTTGCATATTAATCTTATTTGATGCTAATGTGATTTAATTTGCTGCCCTATGTAATGGCTGATAATCATGGACATGAAGGAAAATAGTAGATGCATGGTATCGTGATATTGCTTAAATTGTGTGAACTTGTAACTTTAAGAATAATAGATATATTTAACATACATTATGTAGGCTGATCACTTTTATAATGCTAGTTTATAAGGAAAAATTTTTGTTCTGTAAATTTACACCATTGAGCTAGAAATAATATCCAACAAAACAATACATTTAGTGCTATTACCTATCCATGATAGTTATCAAGTATTTGTTAGAAGTGCTCATATAATTTATTTAGACAGCAATGAATAAATATTTACTTTAATAAAACACACATTTATAAATATAAGTAGGTAAAATGTACAAGAGTATCAAGGCTGCTGACTAAATCAGACTTCTAATTGGATAAGAGACCTTGTATGCCAACTTAGAAAATCTTATCTCTATTTTCGATAAAAGCTTGAATTGTATCAGTGACAATTCTTTCATCTGAGAGTACAAAATGTTTTATCTATGAATGCCTCTTTTATAGCTACCTTCTTCAGTTATAAAGACCAGGAACACACCTCCACCTATAACCAGCGTGTTTTCACACCTGTATTCTCGCTTGCTTCCTTCCTGTTACAGAGGAAGAATTATCCTGACCTTGATCACACTCTTTTTGCCTATTCTAGGACTTTGTCCAGGAGTTGCTTTCTTTTTTTCCCAACTTTTTCATCTTTGATTTTGTAGTGACTGGGGCAGAGTTGAGCCTGATGGTGAGGTTAAAGAAATCCCGCTGTTGGGCCTGCCCGGTGGTGCAGTGGTTAAGTTTGCACGTTCTGCTTTGGTGGCCTGGGGTTCGCTGATTCAGATCCCAGGTGCGGACATGGCACTGCTTGGCAAGCCATGCCGTGGCAGGCGTCCCGCATATAAAGTAGAGAAAGATGGCACTGATGTTACCTCAGGGCCAGTCTTCCTCAGCAAAAAGAGGAGGATTGGTAGCAGATGTTATCTCAGGGCTAATCTTCCTCAAAAAAAAAAAAAAAAAAAGGAAAGAAAAAGAAATCCTACTGCTGGAGGGAGAAGGATGCCTTGGTTGAGAATTTAGAAAACTCGCAGCCCTAATCCTACTAGTCTTCTCAGCAGTTTTGATTCTGTTGACCTTTCCCTCCTTCCTGAAATTCTTCCCCATAGGACTGTAGAGCACCATTCGTATATTCAGCAATTATATTGAACTCCCTCTGAAATAATGATGCTCACACTTAACTGAGCCTGAGTGTGTGCCAAGCTCTGTGCCAAGCTCTTAGCATGTATTATCTCATTTCATTCACCCATGCATTCTATGAGATAGGTACAATAATTATCCCAATTTAAAGACAGAGAAACTGAGGCTTGGTAGTTTGCTCAGGATCACACAGCCAGGTAAATGGCAGAGTAGGGGATTCATACCCACCTGTGTTAGGGATCAGAGCCCATGTCCTTAAACAGAGCGTATAATACCACATCCTCATGCCAGGTGCCATGTAAGGGCCTGGAAATACAGACATGAAAGCACCCCAAATACAGAAGTGAAACATCAGTGCTCGTGGAACTTATAGGATAGTGGAAAAACAAACTACACAGTGATGGAGGTATGATCCAGTGCAGCGGGGGCCTTTGTTTGCTTGGAGAATTCAGCAAAGGCCTCCAAAGGAAGCTGGTGCTTGAAGGAAGAGTAAGACTTTGCAACATGATTAAGATAGAGAGGGAATTCCAGGCAGGGGAATAGCAGGTGCAAAGGCATGGAAGTAGAAAGCATATTGCGTTTTAGGGAGTAGTCAGCAGTTCTGAGCGGTTGGAGCAGAGTACTTGGCACACGTCACAGGAGATGAGACTGGTGAGTCAGTCAAGAGCCAGATCCAAAAAAGCCTTGTTTGCTGTCGTGATTCATTTGTGGTTTTCCTCCTAGTGTTTCCCAGGCAGTTCTTTATCATTCTCCTCCCTGACTTCTTCTTCCTTCACTTATTATTTATGTATTAGTGTCTCTCAGGGTTCTGCTTTCTGTCTTTGATTTCCTTCTCGTATTTTTATATTTATATAAAAATATAATATTCGTATATTTTTCCATAAAAGTTAGATAAAAATATAAATATATATTTATACTTCTGCCCAGGCCAATCGTCCACTCCTGTAGCCTCCATTACCACCCATATGTGGATCTTTCTTCCCTCGCTATCCTGGTGCCAGCCCCCCTCTTGACTTCATATTTTCATCTGACTTCTGTAAACCTTTTCCTTTTTATCCTGCAGGTCCTTCAAGCCTAACCTGTCTAAAAGGATCTCACTATTTACTCCCCAACCCACAAAAAGTCTCACCTATGCGGACTAGATAGAAGGAAAAAAATAGAGTTTGGTTTCATAATCTACTTTTAAGAATTAAAGTGTTTCAAAACACTATTATGTAATGGATAACTCAAATATTTGTTGTCTATAGAGACATGTTGGCAAATGGAAAAGCCATTATATACTGAAAAAGAACTTACGTTTGGCTGGACTGTTAGAGAAGAATGAAGGGTATAAATGGTCCATGTTCAGAAGGTTTGCCCACCTGTTGTTTTTCTGAAAAGTACCAGGGGATTATCTCAGCATTTAGGAAAATCCCCCACACCACCCCCACCAGCATCTATGGGCGCCTTTTACTCTCTTCTTGCTTCAGAGAAAATAGAATCCCTGAATCCTCAAGTTCAAAAGCCCACGCTCCCAGGCCACTCTAACAGTTGGGTACATGAAAGATAGGGTGGGAGGAAGGATGCTCAAGGAAGGGTAGGACAGAAGATGGAGAGTTCTTTTGTGCTTCTTACAACTGGGGTTGCCATTGCGATGGAGATAATAGAGACCCTTTATCATCCTGGAGCTGACTAGGAGTTTGGCTGCCCTGGGGAAGACAGTGTCCCTGTACATCTGGAAAAAAGCTGTGATCTTCCAAGTTGGAGAGTGGGAGAAGTGGAAAGGAGGGGAAATGATTCCAAAGCTATTGCTCATTTTCAAAGGGGAAAGTAGCAATGAAATTGTAAATCCTGAAATGAAAGTGTCAGGATTTATTGTGTCTAGGTAGCAACTCATATGCAGGTGGGATGGAAGTGGCATTATGAGCATTAATAGAAAAGATATCAAAAGCAAGTCGTTGAGTAAGTGAATCACCTGGGATCACACTGATCTAAACCCATGGCATCTAGAGTGATCTCAATGGTGAGTTTCTCCTTGAAGAGAAGTGAAAAACATCAGAGACTTTTATGTCCACAGATTCCTGACCCTTCAGACATCTTATCTGAGTGATTTCTGACCAGCTGTCACCATTTGGTATGCTCTGAATTGCTTCAAGGCTGGCAGACAGCTCCAGCAAACATAACATAGTTGCAGTTTATCTTGTGTTTGGTCTTCAACTCTCTTTTGACTCATCCTTACTGCTGGCTGCCGAAGCTTGTAAGTTTGGATCACCTAACAGTCTCTGTCTCTCTCTCTGCAGATGATGAAGTTGTGGTCTAGAATCACAGCTCTTTAATGGAAGAGTCTACCTAAAACACACACACATACATACGCATCATTTAAGACATTTCAACTAATCGTGCCTTAAGCCATAAAGGCATCTACTGTTTACCTAACAAGGAGGCCAGAAGTTATTCCCAGGATTGTTGGTTTGGTGGCTCAATAATATTATCAGTGGTTGAAGCTTCTCTGATCCTTGTGCTTTGCAATCCTCAGGTGTTAATTATGTCATTCCTCTTGGTCACAATATGGCTGCCAAATTCTAAGCATCGTGTCTTCATGTTATGTCCAAAGCAGAAAGCAGGGTTAGGGGGAGAGTGGCAAGTGGTTGCCAGGTCTTTCTCTGGAAACACCTCTTTTTGCCTCAGGGAGGAAAATCTTTCCAAGAAGTCTTCTTGAAAAAGCTTCCTTTCTTTTCATTATTAGAACTGGATCATGTGCTTGCCCCTAGAGAAATCCCTAGCAATGTGGAACAGGATGCCATGTATGGGGCTGGATTCATTGTCATCCAACCAATGGTTGGGGAAAATTAGAGAAAAGGTGTCAGGTAGCCAACCAACAATATCTGCTACATTGATATTGTTGGTTGAACTTGATTGAATTTTAGACCTCATGTATCTGCAGTTAATTTACTGTATATTTACCACTGTTAGGCTTAAAGACTGAATCTTATGTTCAATTTATCTAGCTCAATGGAAGGAAAAGTGGTTTTTAAGGTTGTTTTTCTGTTTACTTCTCTCTGCAAGGGTTTGATATAAACGTCGTGGTTAGTGTTTCCATGGTGATCAAAAGCCTTATCATCTAAGAGCATTCCTTGAGAACCTAACAGCAAAGAACACGGTTTAGATGATGATCACAGGAACAAACAAGTGCTCCTTGACAATTGCTGAGAATGTGTTCAAAGGAGTTTATTCTTCAGTTGATGTGATGTATGCATTACATTACTGAAATTACATCTGGGTTTAAATTTTAAAATATCACCAACAGAATCAAGAGTCTCAATTTTATACTCAAAGGTCTGAGGGAATCTGTTAGAGATGGTCTATGTAATAATTCCTGCAATAACTATTCTCTTATCTTTTCAGTTTGAAAGTTATGCTAAGATAAAAGAAATCTTTAAGATATCATTAGTTAATTCAAGAAATACTTTTTGGATACCTAATATGTATCAGGCAGTGTTACAGGATTTGGGAATACAATGGTGACAAAAAGAAAGTTGCTGCCCCCATGGAGCTTTATTCTAGTAGGGAGCAAAAATAGAAATAAAGACAATCAAAAGGCTGAAAATAATAAGAGTTGGGGATGATGTCGAGAAATTGGAACCCCTAGGCACTGCTGGTGGGAATGTAAAATGGTGCAGCTGCTGTGGAAACCAGTATGATGATTCCTCAAAAAATTTAATAGAATTACCATATGATCCAGCAGTGCCTCTTCTAGGTCTGTAACCAAAAGAGTTGAAAGCAGGAACTCGAATACATATTTGTACACCCGTGTTCATAGAAGTATTATAGCCAAAAGGCGAAAGAAATGCAAGTGTCCGTCGACAGAGTGATGGGTAAATAAAATGTGGCCTATACAAACAATGAAATATCATTCAGTCTTAAAAAGGAAGGAAATTCTGACACATGCTACAATACGGATGGACCTTGAAGACATCATGTTAAGTGAAATAAGCCAGTCACAGAAGGCACCTACTGTATGATTCCATTTATGTGAGGTATCTAGAGTAGTCAACTTCATAGAGACAGAGGGTAGGATGGTGGTTGCCAGGGGCTGGGGAGGGGGAAATAGGAGTTGTTGTTGAATGGGTATAGGGTTTCAGTTTGGGAAGATGAAAAGGGCTCTGAAGATTGGCTGCACAACAATATTAATGTGCTTTGTACTACTGAACTGTACACTTAATGATGGTTAAGAGAGTAAATTTTATGTATATTTTACCAAAGTTGAAAAATATACATAAATAAATAAATAAATAAATAACTTGTCAGGTAGTGATAAGGGCTATGGAAAAGATAAAACAAATAGGAGTGGGGGCACCGGGGGTGTGGGGGGTGTGGATGGCCGTCTTATATTTGGTGGTGAGAGAAGAGCCCCCTGATGAGTGACAGTCAAGCAGAGGTCCGAAGTATGGGAAGGAGGGAGCCCTCACCTGGGGGAGAGCCTTTTAGGCAGATGTTGGAGCAAACGAGGAGGTCAAAGGTAGGACCGATTTGGCGTGTTCCAGGAACGAGGTGATTGCCAGCATGGCTCCAGCTGAGCAGGCGAGGCGGAGAGTGTTAGAATGAGGTCTCAGAGAGGTGGAGGTAGACAGATCATGTTTCAAGTTTAACAGTGAGGATGCATAAATGCATCCTGGGATGAATAAAATATGGGTATTATATTTCTCTGTAATTATAAGCATAGTGTCGGTTTGTTTGAAAGCAGACTGACCTAAATCACATATGTTTTCACTCTCATAGCTCTACACGGGAACAGATGAACGTTTATGTTGGCGCACACAGTCCCTAAACTGTATTCAGTATGATTCTTCCCCACTCTGCCCTGTCTTGACATTCTTCTAAGGAGTATTTTTCCAAAATTTTCAAGTTACAGAATTATAAAGGTATTTTTTTTTCCCCCTAAAGATTTTATTTTTCCTTTTTCTCCCCAAAGCCCCCTGGTACACAGTTGCATATTTTTAGTTGTGGGTCCTTCCAGTTGTGGTATGTGGGATGCTGCCTCAGCATGACCTGATGAGCCATGCCATGCCCATGCCCAGGATCCGAACTGGCAGCCCTGGGCCGCAGCCTAAATGGAGAGCGCAAACTTAACCATTCAGCCATGGTGCCAGCCCCCAAGTTACAGAATTAATATGGTGTTTATAACTTCAGAGTAAGAAATTAAGTTTATTTGAAGAATTCCATTATTGCAAAAGTAAATTAAAAAGTACGAAAATCAAAATGTAAGCCTTCTTGCTTTCAGAATCACAGGTAATTCACTGGTAAACATATACTAAGGTGAGTTTTCTCAGGGTTTATAAATACCCAGCTATAGCATTCTTTGGACTTTACATATAAAATTAAATAATACATACATGGTTCAATATATAGTAGCTGTAGCAGTATATGAGAGTTATATACACTGTACATAGTATAGAGAGTTATTGTTAAAATAGTATTTAGATAAGTTGTTTAACCCAAATTTTTACATGGAACTGAAAAAAAAAACCTCTTCTAATTATGGCATAATATGTGATAGTGGAGAGAGCATAATATTTAGCTTCAAGGGGCCAGCCCTGTAGCCGAGTGGTTAAGTTCTCGTGCTCCACTTTGGTGGCCCAGGTTTTCGCTGGTTCGGATCTTGGGCATGGAGCTAGCACCGCTCATCAAGCCATGCTGAGGCGGCGTCCCACATAGCACAACCAGAAGGACCTACAACTAGAATATACAACTGTGTACTGGGGGACTTTGGGGAGAAGAAGAAGAAGAAAAAAAAAAAGGAAGATTGGCAACAGATGTTAGCTCAGGTGCCCATCTTTAAAAAAAAAAAAGATTTAGCCTCAAAAGACCAGGTTCAAGTATATGTTATTTTATTTACTAGATATATGCCCTTTGGAAAGTTATGAATCCTCTCCAAACCTCAGTTTCTTCACTTAAAAATAATATCCACCCAATATGGTTGCTGTAAGGATTAACTGAGATATTGTAAGGAAAGCACATGGGATACATTCAATTAATTGTTAGGAAATTTTATGAAATTTTAAATCATGTATCATTAATAATGTCTTTCAAATGAGACTCTTTCATGCATTTGCAGTGAGTGGCTCTACTCTGTCTTGGAGGGAATTAAGAGTGGAAACCGAATTAGAAGGGGCAGAGACATTGGGGGATCTGTCTAGAAGTTGCATTTGCATAGTAAACGTACTGTTTTAGTTAGGTTGTATGTTCTGTTGGGGCCTCCTGGCAAGAAGGGCCCCTCTGGACACCACTGTGAATTTAGTTATTCTGAAAATTATAGTGTATTTGAACAATCCAAAATCAGAGGAAATGCTGTTACATATATTAGTATATATAGTCACTAATATCCACATGTTTTATAGAGAGAGAGTGCTTACCAAGTGCCAGGCACTTTTATAAACGCTTTCCATACAGTAGTGTGCCATGTACCAGCTTGAGAGAGCCTATTGCTAAAATATCAGGAATTCTGTGAGCTGATTGACATTGATAACTTGAAATTGGCCGTGGTAGGAAATTTGACAATACTACGAATCAACCGTACCCACCTCCGGGCTCATTGTTAAACATTTACCATCACATCAATGTGGGTATCAATTCATTTTACTCTCACAATGACTCCGTAAAATGGCTACCACTATCATTCCCATTTTACAGATGCAGAAACTGAGACCAGGGACGTTAAGTTCACTTGCCCTGGTCACACAGATAGTAATTGCAGAGTAGGGATTTTAATGTCTACAGTTAGTCTCTCAAGTTCATGGTCTTAAACTCTTTGCATTGTTACTGTTGATTGCTCCCAAAGAGGTGTTCTCCCCTTACAGTGTTTTCTACAAACAGAACGCAACCTCGTGACTGGAGGTTGGAACGTACGCTTAGAAGTCGTCTGCATGAGTCCTCACCCACACCAGACAATATGGTTTAGTCTGGATTAAACCTGCTTCTAAATAGCCAAAGTGTACCCCAGGAATGGCTTGGTGTCTTTCCATCTTTTGTGTTCAGAGGGTTTTTCTCTGCTTCTAAATAGCACTTAGTATTCCTCCTAAGACTTAGATTCCTCACCAAAAAGTGAAGAATTTGGATATGATTATATCTAAAATGTCTTCCAGGTATAAAATGATTACTTAACCAAAGCCTATCCAGTTCTGTCTCTTGGCCCTGGTGTTCGAAGACCCAGCATCTGCTCCACATGCAGCCCATAGATCTGCCAGTGATTAAGCATTTGAGTCCATTGGTAACTTCCTTCTAGTTGTTTTGTACGCGTACCTACTTTTTACACAAGTTAGGTAGGTTTTAGACTAATAGCTTATTATGAGTTTGCAAATTAGACTTTAAGCTTTGTGAGGGTAGAAACCCTATGTGTTTTGTTCACTAGTATAGACCCAGTATCTAACTCAAATTAGACATTTGTTGAATCAATAAATGAAATTTTCTTTGACTCAGTTCAACAGTTCAACTTCAATTTAAATCAACAAAGATTTGGCCCCGTGGCTAAGTAAAGTTCTCACGTTCTGCCTCAGTGGCCCAGGGTTTCGCCAGTTCAGATCCTGGGCAAGGACATGGCACCAGTTGTCAGGCCACGCTGAGGCAGCGTCCCACATGCCACAACTAGAAGGACCCACAACTAAAATATACAACTATGTACTGGGGGGTCTTGGGGAGAAAAAGGAAAAATAAAATCTTTAAATCAACAAGGATTAATGCTATGGGTATAGGTAGAATATATTGGGGGTGGAAAGAAATTGGAAAATTGGAGACAGAGACCAGTTATGTGATGTGATGTGATATGTATGTGTGTAACATTTGTGTTTGCATATATATGTACAGAATATCTGTGGAAGGAAATAGAAGAATCTGGTAAAATTGCTTTCCTTTAGGGTCAGGGAGTGCGAGTTCAGTTGTAAGTCTCCTCACTGTCTCTCCTTACGAAGTGATGCCATATCTTCTCCTCTTTGGGGAGGGAACTGACACCCTAGATTGGCTCACTGATGGAACTTGAGAAGTTATATATAACATTCTCCTTAGCATAGTAAGTGATTGGAGCATCCCTGCTGTTCCCCTCTTTCAGTTAAGCTCAGGGCCAAAGTGTACCCCAGGGATAGCTTAGTCCCTTTCCATCTTTTGTGTTCAGAGTCATTAATAGTCAAGAACTATTCACTGAGAAAGTGTACTGGGAAGAACTCTGTTAGGAGTGTGTAAAATCAATGAAAGACAAGTTATCTGCCACCAAGTAGCTGTAATCCTCACTTTGCTTGGTAATACAGAGATGGAGAGAGGGATCCGATAAGCTTCGAGGGAATGTGACCAAGATAACTGTCCCCTCACTTTGTCGAAGATCTCCATCATTTTTCTTTCAGGATCTCAAGGAATGCTTTTCTCATTTTCCAATGTAATTTATTGTAATAGCAGCTTATCTCGTTAAATGTTTTCCCATTATAAATGATGTTCATGCTTATTTTTAAAACATAGAAATAAAAAGTAATACAGAAAAGAAAAGAAAAGTCTTCTATTGTTTGACCACCCAAAAGTAACCACCATTATTGGGAGGCATTTGTTTCCATGTTCACTTTTTATAGTACTTAGTTGGTGTGTGTAGGAAGTAGTCTGGGCATTTTGCCCAGTTTGGCTTAATTTTTGTTTATTTGTGAAATGTCTTAGATTGCATTACACTTATTAAATCATTACTGTTATTAGCTACTACTAATGATACCTCATAACGTGTTCTTATCAATCTAAAATTGAAGCAATAAAAAGTTCAATCCCTAGGGCAGTCTCATGTGTTGTCTCAATTACGAAGAAATGATGCACAGAGGAAATATAACTCTAACTACATGAATTTAAAATTCCCTGGATTGTGGTTCTTTAAGCATTTCTTCTCTGTGCACATTACTTAGTGCGAAATCAGAGTGGGTCTCTTCCTATCCTCAACACACTGTGGCCTTTTCCGCCTCCCCAGTTTTTCTCATTTCTTCCATCTTCCCATCTCTACCTGCCAAGATTCGAGTCATCTTCAAGGACTGCCACCAATCTTACTTCCAAAAGGGAGGCTTTCCTCACACTCACCTCAGTCACAGCAATGGGTCTTTCATTTCCTGGAACCCCTGCACTGCTTACTGTCTGTACGGTTCATGTGGTGTTTATATTCTATTTCTTTTTTTTTATTGCAGTAAAAACTCATAACATGAAATTGACTATCTTAACCATTTCTAAGTGCACAGTTCAGTAGTGTTTAGTATGTTCACATTGTTGTGCAACCAATCTCCAGAACTTCTTCAACTTGCAAAACTGGAACTCTGTACCCATTAAACAACTTCCCGTTTCTGCCACCCCCCGCCCCTGGAACCCACCATTCTACTTTCCGTTTCTATGAATTTGGCTACTCTAGATAGCTCACATAAGTGGAATCTTACAGGATTTGTCTTTTTGTGGCTGACATTTCATATATCTATTTTCCTTTATTGTAATTATTCACATTTGTTATTCATGTATATATCTTTTCTTTTCTACCAGATTTTAAGCTACCAGATGTTGTCATGTACATTTTCTGATCCTTCATATTGATTAGTACAGAAAAATTTTCATTAAATGCGTTCAATAAATTTGTGTTGAATGAGTAAAGCCAGACTTTCAAATCTCACCTATGCATAGAATGCTTTAACTACATGCCATACATACTTGTGGAGACCATGAGGGACATTTATGTAAGATTTCTTATTCTCAGGTCTTTTTTTTTCTAACCAGTTTTAACTTTGCTGGCAGATTTAATGTAGATAATTTGTCTCGGAGTCATTTGTGCTAAATGTTCCCCAAATCCTACTGTTTCTTTTACATTTCAGAATAGAAATAAACCCAAGTGTTACCAGTACCTTTCAACTAAATCATGATGTTTTATAATCCTTTACCTCACTTAAGGACATAGCTGCTAAGTTTACCTTAAAGAAATCAAAAATAGAATGATAGAATTTAAAAAATAAAGTTCTCTAATTTTACAGATGAAGAAATTGAGTCCAGAGAATTGGATATACAGAAGTATGCGGCAGGTCATTTGTCACTTGCCCTCTGTGATGGCAGATTTCAGGCATCAACCAGTTGGAGAAGGTATTTTTGGTCAGACGGGCTTTTCCTTGTAATCACACCATCTCCGCAGGTGCTGAATGTTGAGAAGGTTAACTCTCGTTCTGCAAATCCTTTTTATGGGTAAAATTGGTGACTGAGCCATCCCACTCATAGGCACTTAAGTGGTTAGAGAATCAAGACAGCAATTCTTCTTTTAAGGAGCAGAATTAAATGGTTCTGGTGATTGGGTGGTGGCTGTGTTCAAAAGGGCACTCTGGTGTTTTTAAGATCCTGGGCTCTGAAGATGCACTGTCTGGGTTCAGATCCTGGCTCTGAATCCCGCTTGCTGTCTGACCTTGGACAGGTTACTTCATTCATCTCTCTAACGCTCGGTTTCCTCATCTGTAAACTGGGGATAATATGTATAGCAGAGAGCTGCTGTGAGAATTAAATGATGCATACAATGTGCCAAGCACATAGTAAGTACCTCATAAACGTTAGTTATTTTTCATGACTAAGCGAAAAGTGGTAATATTTCATAATGCTTGATTTAATAAGAAATCAGACTATTCTATGTCCAGAAATTATACAAGTTTTCTCTGTAAATTTGCTGCCTTTCATTGAAGAAAATCTTTGAGTGTATATATCTCTCTATATATAGAGAGAGTATATACATATATAGAGAATATATGGACATAGTGTGTATACACATGCATATATATATAGGGTTTATGGGCTGGTGTGGTGGTGCACCAGTTAAGTGCGCACGTTGCGCTTCGGAGGCCTGGGTTCGAGGGTTCATATCCCGGGTGTGGACATGGCACTGCTTGGCAAGCCATGCTCTGGTAGGCATCCCACATATCTATAGGGTTTATGTATTATTTCTATGAAATTTGAATTATTATCTGTTGACCATTTATCTAAGTCGTCAATTCCTGCATAACAACCATTCCAATATTTGGTGGCTTAAAACTATACCAATCATTCATCTGTTCTTGATTCTGTGTTTGTGCAGGACATGGCAGAGCAGCCTGTCTCTGCTCCCCACGGCATCAGCTGGGCAGCTTGACTGGGGTTGGATGATCCATTCTAAGATGGCCCCCTCACGTGACTGGGAAGTTGGTGCTGGTTGTTACCCGCGTGTTTGGTTCGGGGAGAGGTTTAGTTCTTGTTCAGCTGAGTTCCTCAGTTTCTGCTGTCAGCTGGGCTCTCCGTTCTCTTCCGTGTGGCCTCAGCATATAGATAACTTAGCCTTCCTCCTAGCTTGGTGGTCTCAAGGTGGCTGCACTATGTACATGAGGATTAGCTTCCAGGTGGGCAAAGAAGAGGCAGCTGCTAAGCTTTCTGAAGTCTGGGACTGTCTCAGAGTAACTTCCTCTGTATTCCGTTGGTTAAAGTGTGTCAGATTCAAGAAGAGGGGACTGCCCCAGGATCTAAATAGCAGGAGGTATGGTTCACTGAGGCCCCAGAGTGTATCAGACTGCCACACCATTCATCTAACATTTACTTTTTTTCCCCAATCTTTTTTCTTTTCTCCTTCCCCCCACCCAGTACATAGTTGTCTATTCTAGTTGTGAGAACCTCTGGTTGTGCCATGTGGGACGCCACATCCACATGGCCTGATGAGCGGTGCCATGTCCATGCCCAGGATCTGAACCGGCAAAACCCCTGGTCCCCAAAGCAGAGTGCAGGAACTTAACCACTCGGCCACTGCCGACCCTCACACCGTTCATCTAATGGAAATATTTGGCTACCCTTGCTGTATAAAAGAATATTCACTCATTATTTCCACAGTCATTTGCTGAGCGTCTATACTGTGCCAGACCTTGGAATAGGAACCGGGTATACACAATTGAACAAAATGGACAGGATCCTTGCCCCGATAGAGGGTATGTCAGGAGATTAAACAAGCAATTCCATCAACTCGTGGTGTAATGGGTGCTCTGAGGGCTAAGGGCTCTCTGCCGGCAGCATTTAGCAGCAATCTTAGCCTCATCTCTGGGTTCACGAGAATTCTGAATTGTGAGGTAAAAATAATACATTCTGTAGGAGTTCAGTGAAAGGAGAGAAGCAGAGTTAAAGTAGGCAAGGAAAATCTGTTTTGTCTGGATATTAAATGATGTGAGGCACTTAAAATGGTAAGGCGTGGGGGAGGAAGCGTTCCAGGTGAAGGAACCCAGCGCGGAGCCAGCAGCCGGGCCTGTGCCTGCGGTGCTCGGCTCCTTCGCGGCGGGAGCTGGGCTGGCCCTGCTGCTTCACTGCGCCCAGCAGGGAGCTCTGGGCACCTGCTTACAAAACAGCTCGCAGAGAGGTGTGCGTTCCACACGCAGGGCTCTAGGGACTGACCCTTCGACCTAGAGGGTATCAGCAAAATACCCAAGTGATTCCAGAGAGGGAGACGCCAATGTGCATGGGATGGAGCTTTTAAAAGTCACCTCTGCCTGCCCCACTTGTTCCAAATTACCAAATTCCTGATGTTCCCTTGGGAGAGGAGGGTAGCAATTTCCTCCCACCTCCCCCCTAAGCACTCTTTCTGATAAATCTATGTTGTCCTCTCCCTTGTTAGGAGAGGAAAATTTTAGACAACCACTGATTTAATTCAGGTAGGCTAAGAAGACTCCAGAAAAATATTTCTTATTAAAAATATCATTGTCATTGTTGAATATGTCCATTGTCCAATTTCCTATTCAAAGTAGGAATTCTTATCAATTAGAATAAAAGAGGGGCAGGGTTAATCCAGGCAGGCAGCTCACCTGTGTAATGAGGCGGTTGGGTTAGATCTGGTGGTTTAGCTTTCCTACTGTGTTTCTGCTTGAGGAATGAAAAACATGTTGTTCGGGTTTTATTTTTCAAATATATTTGTTTCATTTTTAGACGTTGAAAAAAAGTGCATGTATTGAACTATGACTGGAAACCACTGATTTGAGTTAAATTAAAATCTCCATTTACTTCAAGCCTGTACTCTACAGTTAAATTTGGTCGAAGAAAAAAATGCCACAATGGTGCCCACTTTCCCTTTAGATTCATAACCCTGAACCTCAAGGGACTGTTAACACTGTCCAGAAATGTTACTGCCCTTCCGCATCCTGTGGACTTGGGTTTCAGCACGCGCATCACTGTCTCTGGAGGAGCTTGTTAAAACAAGAGATCCAGCAGTACCTTGGCGCCACGGTTTCTGATTCAGTAAATCTGGGTGGGGCTTGATAACTTGTAATGTCTAACAAGTTCCCACGTGATACTGGTACTCCTGTTCTGGGCACCACACTTTATAAACCAGCGTCTTAGACCATTCACTCTCTCACTCCATTTCAAAATTTCATTTCTCCATTCTCTTAAACTTCTATCATCTCCTCTTTCACTCCCTCAGCTGATGGCCTTGCTTCTGGATTCACTGAGAAAATTGAAGCCCTCAGAAGAGATCCTTCACAGGCTCCCATCAGCACCAAGCATGCTCTGCCCACCAAGTGGAGCCAAGCACATAACAAGCTCCAAGTTATTATCTTCGAAGATAACTTACTGTGTCTTTACAAAAGTTATAGATTTGAATTTATGTAACACATTTATCCTAAGAAAATACATTTCATATCACTTTATGTATTGGGTTGCTGTGTAACTGTTCATTTGAGTCATACTGCTAAAAAACGAAATGAAAAACCTCTGGAGTTTATGACCTCTGAGATACCTTGCAGCTGAATCCTTTTCAGACTTCATGTAATGTAGAATAATGAGATAGGAATTGAAATGAGACAGAATAACACTCAAGAAGGGAGGGGGGTAGGGTCACTTCCATGGGAAATTTATGTAGAGAAAACCTGCAGCAGTTATCATGCTGGACAGAAGGTCATTGTCATGATGAAGAACTTCTCTAAAGAGTTGCTTATTGGTGATCAGTCACCACATTAAAAGATATGTAGGTGAGTGACATCGTCTGAATTATGTTTTTAAAGAATCACTTGCTATTGTGTGGCGATTAGATGGAATGGTGACAAGAGATAGCAAGGCTAGTTGAGATGGTACAATCCTTTGTGGAAGAGATAATGATGGCTTGGATTAGAGGACTATTGATGGAGACCGAGAAAAGTGGGTGGTATGGAACATGTTTAGGGGACAGACCTGATAGACTTCCTGAAGAATTGGCTGCAGTGGGTGAGGGAAAGAACGGGAAGGAGAAGATGCAAGATTTGCCATTGACAATAGTTTGGATGGTTTCTTATTTCCCTGTTAATACTTTCTGTAGTTCCCAGATTGTCCTCTTGCATTAATAATGGGAAAGAAGTAACAAATGTCATTTACCATGTTAAAAATAGTAAATCAAGTTCTAAACTGTTTAAAAAGAAAGGTAGGCGGAAGTTGCAAGTAACTTCTGAATGTACAATCAAAACAAAAGCTATGCTAGTGAAAAAAATGACGAATTCAATTTTACCTTTTATGATGTAATATTTTATATTCAGAAAATATGAGACTGTATTAAACTTTTCTTTTTTTCAAGTGTAAATTCCACAAAGGTAGAGATTGTGTTTCATTTTTCACTATTTATTTCCCCTGTACCTAATTGGGGCTAAGTAAATATTGATGAGTGAATATATATGTATATATTCTTACATAACTTTTAAAGTTTGTATCTAAAATATTTTATTTACAATAAACAATTTTGACAGATTTATTGACTGATAGATACTGTAGGAGGACAATCTTCAATCTCTTGATCATGAGCTTGTGTTATTAGATTTTCTTCAGAAGGATGTGGGAAATGTGACATACTCCAAATGGATTGGATGACTGTTAATCCTAGGGGATTCTTTCTAGCTTTAAGAAAGCCCACATAAATGTCAGGTTAATTTTTGTAATCAGTGGTTTCTCTATTAACTTCTTTCGACAATGGTAACTGTCTGCTCTGAATTAGAAACACGGTCTACTTTAGATACATAATTAGCATTAATGCTCCTGCAGGGCTGGAAAACACCAGCAGGCTTTCTTCTGGATTTATCAGGAGAGTCTGGTTTGAGTTTTAGGGCTGGGAGAAGAGCCATACAATACAACATTTTTATACTAAGACAACAGATTAAAATTTAATCCTTATCAGTATTGTTTTTTCTCCCCCAGCTAGGATGGCCAGGTGGCATCTCTTACGTGTCCCCTCTGCTCTTCTGCGTTTCTTACTCTCCTGTCTCTTACTAGCCTGTCTCTATCTCACACTCCTAGTTTATCCTTGACTCTGCCTCCAGAGAGATCTTTTTAAGCTCAAATTTGATCCTGTTATTCCCTTACCTGAAATTATTCAATGACTTTTCATTGATTTTAAGATGAACTCCAAGTTCTTAATAAGGCTTCTAAGATCCTCCGTGGTCTGGCTGGTCCCTTCTAAGCAGAGCCCCAGGTCTCTGAATGGGCCACGCAGTTTTTGCTTCTCATCTTAACTCCTTTGTTTGGATTCCAAGCCTTCCCCCTCCTGGCCAACCATGGAGTTTACTTCTCTTTCTAGATGCATCTCAAGAGTCCTCCCTCCATGAGAGCCTTTTCTGAGTCTCCGGGGTTGAATCAAACCAGCCTTCTTTGTGCCCTGCCTCCACCTTGACAGACTTTCATTGCTGCTGCTTCTGCCTCTAACGGTTTAATGCACTTCTTTGTTTTAACATCTGTAACATCCTTGAGGGCATGGACTACATCTTAGTCATCTTATCCCCAGTGTCTAGCAAGATACATCTTGTATGAATAATAATGTTTTTCTTGGGAAAAACTATTCTTAACAAATAAAAATCTTGGTTGCAGACTGGTTTTTCTAGCTTGGCTATTCCATTTTCCAAATTCTTGCCACCAACCTGCTCCTTTTACTGTGGTTAGCTGTCAGTATTTGTAGTCCAGCTTCTGATGAGGGGGGAAAATAAAGAGGAGAAGTGGAAACAAACGGCTATTACCAAAGGGGCAAAAGCATTATTCTCTGAAGGATCATTATCACATACAACAACCGCTCTCTCCCTAGCAACAACGGTTATCATGTGCTTCTGTATCCAGGGACCCAGCTTCGTTCTCTCACCCAGGCATAAGCACCCAGGAGAAAGAGATCAGCTCAGCTCCCTTTTATTCAGTTGTCCAACTGCACCCACTAGGCTTCTCCCTAATCAATGGATTTTCCTCTGTCAAAAAGCACTTTCTGGGGCTGGCCCCGTGGCCAAGTGGTTAAGTTCGCGCCGTCCGCTTCAGCGGCCCAGGGTTTCGCTGGTTCGGATCCTGGGTGTGGACGTGGCTCCACTCATCATGCCACGCTGAGGCAGCGTCCCACAAGGCACAACTAGAAGGACCCATAACTAAAAATATACAACTATATACTGGGGGGCTTTGGGAGGAAAAGGAAAAATAAAATCTTTCAAAAAAAAAAGGCAGTTTCCAGTAAGGCTTCTTCTTTCCCACGAGTCCTGCTCCTACACTTGGCCCTAAGCAGATAGAGAGCCTCCATTTCCTCACATGGCCACCTTGACCAGGCAAAGCCTGCCCTGTCCACACTGTCTCTTAGGGCTGGACCTGGGGGGTGTGGGTGGTGGAGCAGTCAGGCCATCACGCGCACAGCCAGATCTATGAGGGCCGGCATCTGTGGAGTTGCCTATTTTAAGCATTTATGGTCAGATTTTGTTCTGGATATAATTTTATAATTATAATTTTTTGTTTGTTTTTTGTTATAATTATGTTTTTTGTTTTCTGTTCCATTTGGATTTCACTATTCTTCCTGTGAAATGGCTGGTTTGTGAATCCTTTTTTTTTTTTTGAGGAAGATTAGCCCTGAGCTAACTACTGCCAGTCCTCCTCTTTTTTGCTGAGGAAGCCTGGCCCTGAGCTAACATCCGTGCCCATCTTCCTCAACTTTATGTGTGGGACACCTGCCACAGCATGGCTTGCCAAGTAGTGCCATGTTCACACCCGGGATCCGAACTGGTGAACCCCAGGCCACCGAGAAGCAGAACATGCACACTTAACCGCTGCACGACCAAGCCGGCCCCTGGTTTGTGAATCTTTCAAGTAAGCATTGGATTCAAAACCCTTCTCAGGGCTGGCCTGGTGGCACACTGGTTAAGTGTGCACATTCCACTTTGGCGGCCCAGAGTTCTCTGGTTTAGATCCCAGGTGCAGACATGGCACCACTTGGCAAGCCATGCTGTGGCAGGTGTCCCACACATAAAGTAGAGGGAGATAGGCACGGATGTTAGCTCAGGGCCAGTCTTCCTCAGCAAAAAGAGGAGGATTGGCAGCAGATGTTAGCTCAGGGTTAATCTTCCTCAAAAAAACAAAGACAAAAACAACAAAGCAAACCCTTCTCAAAGCACTTTTTTTACTTATTGGTATAAACAGTTATGAAATAACAGTGTTCCAGGTACTAGATGCTAAATCCTTGGCCATTTTACTTGAGTAGGTTATTGTTTAGAGCAGAGAATAAGCACTATAAATAAAGTGTAATAAATCCTACACAGGGGCCAGCCTGGTGGTGCAGTGGCTAAGTTCCCACGTTCTGCTTTGGTGACCCATGGTTTGCCTGTTTGGATCCCGGGTGCAAACATGGCACAACTTGTCAAGTCATGCTGTGGCAGGCATCCCACATATAAAGTAGAGGAAGTTGGCCACGGATGTCAGCTTAGGGCCAGTCTTCCTCAGCAAACAAAAAGAAAAAAAAAGAAAAAAGGAAAAAAAAAAAGAGGAGAATTGGCAGCAGATGTTAGCTCAGGGCTGATCTTCCTAAATAATAAATAAATAAATAAATAAATAAATAAATAAATAAATAAAATAAATCCTACACAAACTTGAAGAAGGCTTCACAAGGGAGATGAAGTCCACTCCATGTTAGCAGTGCGTCCTCATCAAGCTTTTCACTGAATTGCGTGTGTGTGTGTGTGTGTGTGTGTGTATGTAGGTGGGGTGTGGTGTGGGGAGATCCTAGATAAGGCTGGTTAAGGTGGGTTAGGGCCAGAATGTTCAGAGTCTTGTTTGCCTTGATAAGGAGGAGTTTGTGCATTATCCTTTGAACAATGGTTACCGGTAACAGATTTGCAAGTGGAGGAGTAACATGATGAGATTTACTTTGTTTCTTGTTAAAACAAAGTAAAACTAAAATAGAAGAAAAGCCCCCCAAAATGATCCAAAATTTCATTCCAACAATGCATCAACAGATTTTGGGGATTTCCATCCACATTCTACATCTCCTTCTCAGATCTGCCGCGGCTTCCAAGTCAGGTCAAAGCCCAGGCGTTGACTCTGATTCTTTGCATGGAGAATATGGAACTTTAATCTTCCTCAGGCTGTAAAGGCAAATGTTTTCCTCTATCAGCTCACTACTTTGCTTGGTCAATAACACTGTTTTTAGGGAACTGGCTGCTCTCCCAGTCTTTTAATGGTGTTCTATCGTCTTTCTTTTCGATTTGGGACAGAAACATGAAGTGCAGGCAGGTCTCCTTAGCTGATATCTGACAAGCCCACTGTGGTAGAATCCGATATGATTCGCTTTGTCTGTTTACTCGCTTATTATTTACATATGTTATTTCAGTTCTACATATTGAATTTTATTTAAAAAATATATTTTCTGGTTAAAGCATAATATATACTTACAATAGTTCCAACACTGTAGAACTATGTTAAAGGAAAATACGTGACTTCTGTAGTTCTCTTCAGTAAGGATAACCTCCTTAGCACACAGTTTTCCAGCTTTTTTACGTCTGTTACTTAAAGCAACACACGTAGATGTATACTATTCTGCATCTTGTATTTCTCACTGAACATCTTGGATAAAATAGCACATTACTCATGGCTACAGAGTATTACATTTAATGGATAATTCTACTCTTTGGGACATTTCCTTTGTTTCCAGTTTTTCATGTTGTCTATTGTGTTTCCTTAGGATGAGATCCCAGAAGTAGAATTTCTGGGTCAGACTACGTGCTTCTTGACTTTCAGTATACATTGCCAAATTGCCCTTTACAGATATGGCACAAATTTACATTCCTGCTTGAAGAATATGAGTGTGTCTGTTTCAGCAAATCTCTGCCAACCTGATAGCCCAAACACATTCATTGAGTTAACATACATTTATTCATTTGTCATCAGATTTAACGTATTTTTGTAAGTTTATTAGCCATTTATATTTCCTTATTTGTGAATGTCTGTTCATAGTCTGCCATTTTCTATCTGTGCTTTTTTCTCTTTCTTACTGACTTTTAGGGCCTTTTTGTGTGTGTCACATGTGAGCAAATAATTTTTCCTAGTTGGATTGGAATTCTTGGATTCTGGTTGATCATATTTTTTCTTTATTACATTCACAAGTAGGTAGTCAAATTATCAGTCTTCTCCTTCCTTCATTTTTCACTCCTTCCCTAATTCTAAAAAAATTATATTATGTACATTCACCTGTTGTACAGGTCATGACACACATGTATCAAATATAAATGCACACATGAAAGCTATACTGCTTTTTTTTTTTACATTCAGTATTAATCCTGTCCTCCCACCCACCCTTAGTCCTCACTTCAGCCCTTTAAAGGAATGTACTACATTTTCAATGATATAGTGGCTGTTAAAATGTTTTGGAAGTTCTTAAGATAAGATTATGCATATTTGGGATGACAAATTAGCATATATGGCAAGCTTTTATTGATCACTAAAATGTATACGAATTAAGAAAATTAAAAAATTATATGAATCTTAAGAGTATATTAATGCTAAGAATCTTGAGTAGTTTTAAAAATATATTTAAAGAGCACATTATTTGTGTTTAATTTTAGTTAACACTGCTTTTTTTAGCTCTTACGTATGATGCAAATAAAAGGAGAGTCCAAATAAAACGCTTTGTGAATTATGGGGGTAGCAGAATTAACTTGGGGGCCAGAAAATGCCTTTGACGACCTACCTCTTCCTAACATAGGTGATTTTCTGAATAAAGAAGACATCATTGTTTTTCTCCTATTGCAAAGATGCGGATAGATGATGTTCTCTTGAGTTTATGCACAAGCTTTAGTATTAAATAATATTTAGTTTCATCTGAAGATTTGTAACATAGGGACAAATACTTGACATATTAATCTAAAGGAATTTACTAATCTTTAAGTATTTCAAACATTTTAACTTAAAAATAGCTTTAAATGATGTACTAATTTAACTTTTAATCATGCTCACTAGGGAAAGCCTGATGAAGCTTGGGAAAGTTGTTCCTATTATTCAATGATAAAAAAAGACATGATTTTATTTTTCTGCAAATGCTTCAAATATATTCAAATATGCAATTTTAAGCAGTAGGTAGGTCTATAACTGTATTTACATATTTATAAAATCCCTAAAACAAATCTCAATATGTATTAGATTATTTCAGGAATTGAGCACAATTACTGGCCTCCGACTCATAGCAGCAGACATTACCTTTACACCCTCCCAGAAGAAGGGAGCAACAGTAACCAGATCTTCTAGGTTGAGGAATTCCGAAGAGTATAAGTTATAATGAAGGGTATCAACATCCTGAGGTGATACATTCTTCACCCAAAACTCTCTGGGGATTTTTCAAAGTGGGAAATTCTTTTGTATCTTTGAAACCAGGAGAATCAAAGGAATTTCTTTGAATCTGGCTTACATCCAGGCCAGTGAGCGGCACTAACAAGGAACAAACACATTAGCACCAAAAGGAAATGATAATTAGAAACGAAATCTTAATCCATAGACCACCGGCTGGGCTCTCTAAAGCCTTGCCACTGGACTTTAAATGTAAAGATCTCATTCACATGTGCAAAATGCTGACACATTTGCATGTGAAAATGAGTGATTTATGCGCAAATTGGTTAGGTGAATACCTTTTGTTGAGAAGATGGAAGGTGGTTGTTTTCTCCTCGGAACTGTTGGGGGAGGCGGGAAGCAAAGTTTTACATAAAAGCACTGAATTTAAGAGTGGATTTATGTTTCGAACTAAAAGTTAACTGTTCAGTGCTGACAGTGAAGCAAATTGATTTCACTCTAAAGTGATGGATTTTAAAGGTGGTTCTCTAATATCTGGTTTTACTTATCAGGATCCAGCTACCCTCTGAATATTGGGAAGGTGGAAGAAGTGGGGAGAACGTAAGGACAGAGAAACAGTAGACTTTATATTATATAACAGACTTTAATCCTCCAGTGTTCTAGGGTCTGAAAGGAGAAATCCTAATTGTGAGATAAAAGGTAGAAGTTGATAAGGATTTCTAAATGCTGGTAACTGCTGATGTTATCAGGCTAATCCCCGCACAATGGATTAATAATTCTCTATTTTAGAGAGTTCCCAAAGATGTCATCATATAGGTATTTACTAATTTTTTAGTTGATGAAAACATTTGGCTGTCATCCTGGAATATAATGAGTTCTACATTAGCTATTGAGATGTAGTAAAAGCTGTTTTTGTGCCCTACATTTTTTTGGTTAAGGCATCCTCCAAGTGATTCAATATCTTCAGTACCTCAGGAAAATGTGGTGATTAATATTGTATGATGTAGAACCCTGAAAGCCCTTCTGGAAGACTATCTTGCTCCCAAGTTTCTAAACTAATTTACAAGAGATTCCTGAGGCAAAAACCAGTTTTTAATCTGGAGCTGAATACCAATTGTGCTTATTTACATAAACGTGTTTACTGCATGATAATTGTTAGATAGCAAATTAAAATGGTCATGGTGGGTTTTATAGAGTAAATGTGGCACAAGTCGGAAATAAAACCCAAGACCCCTAAGTGGTGGTAGATCTAATTCAGACTTGCTAGACCTGAACTTGCTGTGGAAATATAGAGATCATTCTCATAAATGCCTGATGCAATGTATTTCTTTCAGGAATGTGAGTGACCAGGTATCCTTAATCCCTGGAGAGGGCTAGTTCACAATGATGAATTCTTCTTTCCTTAAATCTCCTTTCTTTCTAGTTTGTTTTATCTTTGTTTTAGGCTTAACTGATAAGGAAGGTTATGTTAATTTCAAGCACAGACAACACATTCCTCTTTGACTTTATTTCCTTCCCTTTAACTTCTGCTGCTGTGGGGCTGGAAGTTTCTCACAACATAATTTTGTCCTGGATCTGTTCTGAGAATGGATGAATATAAGATACTCACATACAGGTTTTATGGTCCCCTGAAGCAAGGCAACTGAACCTACTTGGTTGGAGGACATTTTGAAACACACCCGTGGTTTTTAAATACTTGGAATTACTGGAAACAAGAATTGCAGGTAATCAACCTAGTAAATAGCAGTTAAAAGCAGGGACAGTTCTTTAAAATAAAGGCATTGGACTGACTCATCAATGTAAATCCCCTCTAATTGGTTCTTTTATGACCCCTGCACATTTCAGCAGTTATCACTTCTGTAAAGTCTCCAGGGATGTCATTGGTAACGGATATGTGAGGATTTCAAGTTTCTGGTGGGAAAAACCCTCTTGGGTGATTTTGCACTTAGGTATAAAAATAGATTCATATATATTAATGGCAAGAACTTGTTTATGGACCAAAATAAACTTTGGAATTCAGGAGAAAATGTTACATCCATAAAATGCACGGAAAAGCATGGGCTGTTTACTCTAAAATTTGCCAAAGTCAGCTGTCCCCAACCCTGCAGAGCTCGTGAGCCAAATGGGCAGCTACTGAATAGAGTCGCTGGATTGAGAACGATCATGGCAGTATTTTCTGGACTGCACTATGATGTTCCCGGATGGCGCTGGATAATAGGGAAGCAAATTTTTGACATTGAGATTTATCATAGAATATAAAAGGTGTTCATTTCAGGCACTTTCTAACATCGTTTTCTTACGTCTATAATTTCTGACTTAGAAACTCGAGAAAAATGCCCCAAACCTAGCTTTTTTATTACCATAGTGATCATGAATGAGAAAAATCCAAACAGATCAAATAAGCACCTGTGTGTTTCCATGCAATAGGGCATGGGTATTACTAGGTTTGATTTTATCTGTAAGAATGTTCTCTTTCTGTTAAGGGAAGCGGATATTGAGGGGTAAATCTCAGACTAACTGAAGCGTAATTACAGGGGGAGTCAGTGGTTATATACCAAGCCCCCAGGACCCGCTGCCTCGTCCTCGTGTATTTGTGATTGAACACATCAAGGAAGGACAAAGTCCTTCAGACAGCCGCTCACGAAGTAGGAATGTCCACCTCTTTGTTTAGAAAAATCACCCTTCAGACTTTGGTGTTTTTAGATCTGGATGAGTTATCATAGCTGTGGGCAAAAATCTCAGGACACTGCTTTTTAACCAGATTTATTGTTTACTGTCACATGTGTGCGTGCGTGTGTGTGTAATACCTCATATGTATCTATGTGCTTGGGGATTTCTCTGGAGCTCCTTCGACCACCTGCCTGTACAATCTTTCAAATCTCAGGAAATGAAGCAAGACTGGCCCTCTGAGCCCAGCATGGTCTGAGGTGCTCTGGGAAGGCGAGGGCCTGGGGCCAGAGGGAAGGAACACACAGTGGAGCTCTGAGAAGTGAGGGCCCAGGCTTGTGGGAAGGTTACTGAGAACAGCATTGGTGGGAAGTAAAGGCAGTGGTAGGAAAGAGATAGTCTGACCCAGGGGAATGTTGCTCAGAAGAGCAGGAGAAAAAGGCTGTGTGTATACTCCAGGCCGGGCCTAGAATGAACCAAGAGGCCCAACTGCCCAAAATTTAATGACCCGGAGAGCAAGCTCCTCTCTTGCCTCATCCTCATCTCCACCCTGCGTCCTTGGGTGAGTGGAGTCTCACCCTGCAGGCACCGGCGCACACTGTTCAAGGAGGAGTGGTGGGTCTAAGAAGATGGTAAAAAGCAGAGTGATGTTAGTAATCTGATGAGAGCAAGGGACACAGAGTGAGGTTCCTAACATTGTCGAGTACAGAACTCAGTAGAAGACTGAGGAATGAATGAAAGGTTGACTTCTCCTGAATTTCTGTCTCCTAAAAAAGTTACAGTTCCTGGGCGTGGAGATCAGGCAGTGCCAGGTGTATGAGAAGTCTTGGCTTCAGTGGTCATTTAGCCTCTGGTTAAATCCTAAGAATGGTAGCGAAAACATCAGAGCACGCCCCAAACTACTTACCCCCTTCTTTGTACTGATAGTAAAAGTAACTCATTCCCAGCTAAAACATCCCTTCTTGAGACCTCAGCACATTCCCAACAAGAAAAGGTCCAAAAATTTGCCCACCTCTTAAATCCTTAACAACTCCTTTGGGGTTCTTTATGCAGATGACCCTGACTTCCTACTTTACAGATAAGATCTCTGCCATCCGGAGTAACTGCTCCACACCTTAGCAGGACTGGGGTGCATTCCTGTCCTTACATCTTTGCTAAAGCTGCTTCCTCCTCCCCCACTTCTCATTCCACCCCTTCCCCCTGCTACTTAATCCTTCTCATCCTTTAGGACCTAATCTAATCCGGAGCTCCTCGACAAAGTTTTCCTGACATTTCCTGTCCACAATGGTATCTTTCTTCTTTGAACTCAATGAAATCTGTCATAAAAAGTCTTAGAATCACCAAGCCGGCAGCCCCTGATGTCTCCTTCCAGTCTAACCTCGTGGGTTTACTTATTTGCCTAGTCCTTTAGCTGGTTAATGGCTGAACCAGAACTAGATTGCCTCTTGGCAATTTCCAGCGCTGTGTTAACTGCGCCACCATAGTTTTAAAATTAAAGGCCCAGTGTTTCTTTCCTTACACAGGTTGCCTGACACTGCTATATGGCATTCTAAATGCTGGCAGCTTTCCTCCATATTTGCAAGCCTGGTCTCATTTTACAGCGCTACATTTCCTTGGAGGGAGGGGCTGGGGTTGATTTTGGGGACCAGGAGGCAGTGTGGTGTAGAGGGAAGAGCTTGAGGCTGGAGAAACAAGAGACCTGGGTTGGGGTGACAGGCATTAAGTGGCTATCCAAGAGCTGACCATTTCCTTCTTTGTTCTGTTTCTGCACTTGGTACAGTTTCTGTCATTGCATGGGCATTGATAAAACTGATTTCCAGTGTTCACAGGTTCTTTCTCCCACTTGAGCAGCTTGAGGGCAGGGCCTTGACGCCATGCGTGTTTTCTGCCTTCTACTGGGTTTCAGAGCTCCTCTGTCTGCTGTTTCTTAAGGGGCATACTTTGGGGTGGCACATTCTGCTCCCTTCACTGGCATGGTAATTCATCCCCAGTTGACACTGGCTCCCCTCCACTGGAGCCACAGCCCCAGTTTCTTTTTGCCATAAAACAGTGTTTGCACTTGATGATTTCTAAAATCCTTTCTGGTTCTACATTTCTATGGTCAATCTAACACTTCTTGTAAATCTAAAGTAGAGGCAGCTAACTGTCACCTTGGGGGCTGAATCGGGTCCATGTTATGTTTCTGTTGTTTGTGTGGGCTTTTCGGGCTGTATTATGTTATAAACTTTTAATTAGTTTCCAATGGTTAAAAGGCTTCATATGAAAGTATGGATTTCTACTTTCTTTCAGAAAAATGTGGTGCGCTGAGCTTGCTTTTCTTCAGGCAGACGTTGGCCGAAGCCGCCACCTGCAGAGTCCATAAAGTTCCCCGGTTCCCAGGTCTGCAAGCCTGTGTCAACCATTCACCGCATGTGCTGTGTCCGTAGTCTCTGCCGTAAAGCTGCCAGAGAAAATTGCTAGAAAGGAAAGTACTAGAAGGGAGAGTAAGGGTCATGTGAAGAAAACCAATAGTGGAGGTTTGTGGGAGTGAAATACTGAATTGATGACAAATTCTAACACGGTAACAGTGGGCACCCCTACAAATAGAGATAGAGGAGGAGGGAGAAAGAGGAAAACTCATTACCTTAAACTCTTGTGTCCTGACAACCCACAGGTGGGAAAACTCCAAGCTGAAAACTTAAAGGCGCATCAGCAACTTGAACATAGCTAATATTTACTTTGTTAAGATTTTGAGTCTGATGGTGGACCAGTGGATCTACCTTGTGACAAGAACAACTCTCCTTTACCCTCTTAACTATCCTATAAGCCCTGCAGAGTGATATTGGTACAGAATAAATGTTGATTGAATTGAAATAAGAGTAATGTTAATCTTAAGGTTATTGCTTTATGTAATTGAGAGATGTATGTATCAGTACTTCTCAAAGCTGATTCCTAGAATCCTTTGGATTCTTCTTTGGGTGACTGAGGTTTATAGATGTGATTTGATTCTGTCGGGATGATGGTTCTAGCATTCTCTCATCGTGAATTTGTCAGCATCCAGTCCCACCATGCACTGGAGGATGTTTACTCAAGTGGCCCGTGGGCAAGTTGTTGGGTTCTAGCACATTAGCATACCTAGTGACTTTGGCCTTCTCTTTAAACTATGAAGGCCTGATTTCTACAGTTTAAAAAGGACAGGCCTGGGGCCTCCCTGTGGCCGAGTGGTTAAGTTTACGTGCTCCGCTTTGGCGGCCCAGGGTTTTGCTGGTTCGGATCCTGGGCGCGGACATGGCACTGCTCATCAAGCCAGTCCTCCTCTTTTTGCTGAGGAAGACTGGCCCTGAGCTAACATCTGTGCCCACCTTCCTCTCCTTTATAGCTGGGACACCTACCACAGCATGGGGTTTGCCAAGTGGTGCCATGTCCACACCTGGGATCCGAACCAGCGAACCCCAGGCCGCCGAGAAGCGGAATGTGCAAACTTAACCACTGCACCACCAGGCCGGCCCCGGAAAAATAAAATCTTAAAAAAAAAAAAAAAAAATGACAGGCTAGATTCTCTAAGGTCATGGGGTAAGTTCTTCATCAATATTTATTGAATAGATATGGATGACTGTAGCCCTTCCAATATCTCCTTATCAACACTATTATTCAGGACTGTTCCCGCTATTTAGGAACAGTGAAGGGAATCAGAGCCTTAACTTTAAATCAACAAAAATAGACAAAAGTGAAGCTGTTGCAATTCAGAAAGACTGGGAGCATAACAAGTAAAATGATAATTACTCAGAAGGCAGTTAATTAGCATTGTTTCTTCCCCCTTATTTGATGTACAACCTTGGCTGACCATGCCAATCTCTATATGTAGTGGAACTCTTCTTATTTCCTAACCATTTTGTTCATAAGTTTTCTACATTATTTATCTATGTAACATCATCTTTATTAGAAACGATTTCTAAAACGAGTCACTAGTTTCTGGATAGTTTTAAAATAAGAGAAGGAAATGTCTTCTACTCCTTAAGGACAGTGACTGGAAAATGTATTTAGGGTAGAAGGCCCCTCAGTCCTTCCAACATTCCTGGGAACTCGGCGAGCCCTTGAATGAGGAAGGAGTGCAGCACTGGCTTCTGGCTGCAGGAGCCTTCAGCAAGCCAAAAGGGGACTCAGTGACAGGCCAGTGCAAAGGGGCTAGGGGAGAAAGCAAGCGGAGGTGGTTTTATTTATTTATTTTCTTTAAAATCCTCTTTTTTTGGTGCACCGGTTAAGTGCGCATGTTCTGCTTTGACAGCCTGGGGTTCACCGGTTCTGATCCCGGGTGCGGACACCACTTGGCAAAAAGCCATGCTGTGGTAGGCGTCCCACATATAGAGTGGAGGAAGATGGGCGTGGATGTTAGCTCAGGGCCAGTCTTCCTCAGCAAAAAGAGGAGGATTGGCAGCAGATGTTAGCTCAGGGCTAATCTTCCTCAAAATAAATAAATAAATAAATAAAAAACAAAACCCTCTTTTTCCATATTACAAAAGCAAGGTCTACCTATTTTCTTGTAAATGGAGAGACCATTTCTTGCAGCATTCTCAAGAAACTGATGTTATTTGTTGCCTCTGGGGAGAGGATCTTCTATTGGGGGAGGACACTTTCGTGTCTTTTGAATTGTTTCCTCTCTTCTCTTCATTTTCTCCATATCTAGTTTGTTGTCAAGTTCCTAATGAGTCCCTGATTCTAATGTCTTTTAGGGTCAACCCTCCCATTCCAGGAACTGATACCATAAAAATCGCAGCATGGTGGGGCTGGAAGGATCCTTAGAGACCATGTAATATGAACTTCTCATCTTTTAAATGAAGAAACTGGAACATGATGAAGGTTAACTAACTTTGGCAAGATTGCAGGTCCCCCCAGGTCCCTTGACCACTGCCTTCCAGGCCATAAATCGAGCTCTGACTGCTTAGTTCCCCAGCCCCACCCAACTCCAATTCCAGTTCGTTCTGTGTAGAGCTGGGAGGAAAATAGTTTTCAAATTCCATTTTCTTAAAGCTAGGCTGTCTCCTCTAGACTTAATGGGATTCCTTGTTTTCTGATATATGAAGTCAAAGGTGCTTTAGATAAGTTTATTGTGTGTACTTTCTTTATAAATGATTCCTCTCTTTTCTGAACATGAATATATTTTCTTCATAGTAAATTCATTACATTTGAATGTAGATTGCTTTTGTAACGTCCTGAAGTTTTGGGTGTACACGTTTCGTTCACCCAGTGTGCTTGAAATATCCTGAATTAGAAACTGTGTCATTTATTCTTTTTTTCTTCTTTTTCTCTCCATTGCCCCCCACTACATAGTTGTGGATTCTAGTTGTGAGTGCCTCTAGTTGTGGCATGTGGGATGCCACCTCAGCATGGCCCGACGAGCAGTGCCATGTCCATGCCCAGGATCCGAACCTGTGAAACCCTGGGCCGCCAAAGCGGAGTGTGCGAACTTAACCACTTGGCCAAGGGGCCAGCCCCCATTTATTTTTTTTTGTGTGTTTCTCCACAGTGGCTAATAAATGCAGTTCATACTCAGTTAATAAAAATAAAGTTCTCTTCCAAGTTGAGTGCAAAGACAGTGCTTGCAAATATTTCTTTCAGTAGTGAGTGCTTACTCGATGTTTACTGATCTACTACCCTTCTGCCATGACTGTACACCTATTTTTGCATGTAATCGTATTTTTTTTTCTCATTTCACTCTATCACCTATTGTAGGGGAGAAAGAATATTTTTTTCCTCTATCCTTTTTAGTTCTTAAGGGGGACCCTTGTAGCAACAGACAGATTAACAAAAGAAAAGTTTATGTAATAGAATTTTAACATGACGTCAGAGCCTTCATAAGGAAATGAAGACCTGCAGAGATGGTTCAACCTGAGTGTTTTTATGCTAGGTTTGATGAAGAGTGGAAAGTTCTGGAAGGATATGATGAAACAAAGGGTATGAAGTGAATGCAGTAAATAGGGGGAAACTTAGCAAGGCCTGTTCCTTCAGATTCCTCTCTGTGTCCCCTTCTCTTCCCAGACAGGGGTGCTCCTTTGTCTGGGTGTAGGGAGGGCACCTCTCACGGGAGGGTTTTATGATCTGCTTTAGAGGAAGGTCAGAAAGCCCTTCGTGCACCTGCCATTTCTCAAATTCCTTCAGCTTAAAATATTCCATATGCCACATTGCCATATTTTGGGGTAGCATGTCCTGAACCCCGTGACATAAACTCCTTAAGGGAAAAATCTGAGCCTCCGGTGCCTGTCACATATGTTCTTAAGAAACATTTCCTTCCTTTGATTGCATGGGATTCTCCGAGGGTTGTAGGAGTACAGAGAAGCACACAGGGAGGAAAGATGCATTTCTGCCTAGGTGATGGGGTGCTGGAGAAAGCTGGACCAACACTTTAGCTGGTCCTGGAATTTACTGGGCTGGGCTAGGACACTCCAGGTAAAGGGAATAATCCCACCAAAGTGGGGAGAGATCTAGCCAAGCCACCCCAGTCAATCAGTGCATTGAAAGATTGAAGACGTAGACCTCTAAGGGCTAGTCTGTTTCTTTGGAATTCAATTTATTACTCAAGTAAAAATGTTTTCTTAGCTTTTGATTAAATAAACCATTGGAACATAAAGATGCAAGGAAACGTTAGGGATGCAAGGAAAGTTGAGGGAACATTAGCTCAAATCTGCACTCTTAATAAAGTGAGGTGATTTATTTGGTTAAGGAGAGTAATCTCTAATTTAAAATTGCAACAAGTCTTGATAATATTATTCTGTTGATTCTTTTTAAAGAATTTCAAATATTTAGAGGCAATGTTTTAAAATCAGTTTAACAATATTTAGTGGAAAAGAATAAAATTAAGCCACGAGTTAGATTTTCTAAATATTTTGACACCGTAACTTGTACTCTATTTGGTTTTTGATACTTCAGAATTGAATTGTGTAACAGCTTGAAAACTATGCTATTTTTTTACGTTTATGCTTCTGAACTTCTGGCGCCCTCTAGTGGTAGGAATGAACGGTGAAATCCTTAATTAAGAGTTTTGAAAAAGCTCACCACTGTTTGATACAGTTAATTCTATGCATATGCAACATTTCATTAGGAGAAAATTAAGCTTGCAACTAATGGGATGGAAGTAGTAATTTGGATTAGTATAAAGTAATAATTCCTAGAAACATTATTGGAACTTGATGAATATTCAATTCATTTAAGAAAAGAAAGAATCAGTGGGTTACAATTCTCAAAAGGTTTCAAGGCACACTGTTTGGAGCTGAATGCCACGGAAATTTTATCTAGGAAGCTAAGCATATCAAATCAGGAGGACATCAAGAACACACAGAGTGGAGTGATAATTTACATAGTTTCTTTTATCTATAGCTTTTCGATAATTAGGGAATATTGCCCCTGGGAGGGAGGAGTCTGCTGCATTCAAAAGATAAGTGCAGTGGAATTTTCTCTGGTCCCAGAAATCAGATTATAGAGTTACAAAGTATCAGATAACTGGTCGGGTTTCTTTTGAAGAAGCAAGGCAGAATCATCCAGTTGAAAACTCTAGAAAGACCTTGGTTCTAGTTCAAGATCAGGCTTTGCCCCTGTTTGCCATTGCCCCGGCCGTGGGCACAGGATCCAGCGTCTGGAGACTGAGTATGAGCACTTGCTCCAACTCTGACTGTTGCCATTTTTCCTCGCTGGGCTTCAGTTTTCTCGTCTGTAAAGTGGTGATAGTAGTAGTTTACTATTTATTACTTTTATTTTGTGTATTAAATGAAATGTGTAGGTAAAGCACTTGCTGACTTTAAAACAACTTTAACACCAGGTTGTTGTAATTCCTAGGAATTCCTTACTGTGTTTCCTAGGCTAGGTGTGAGGAGACAGAGAGTGATGGAGGGCTGTGGAGAAGTGATATTTCAACCAGGCTTTTGGCACTTGCTAAGAAATTTTGGAGATTTTGCCAGTCTCTGAGTTCAGAACTATAATACATAAAGGAGGCTGGGACTTAAAGGGAGATAAAGGCAAGAAGAATTAGCCTCCCAAAGGAAAGGGCCTGGACATTTCTCTCTCTCTCTGTGTTTCTTCCGCTCTTTTCACTATGTAACTGTTAGCCTTCATTTGGGTCCTTGCTGAGGGACTCTGGGGTGTTTTCATTCACCTTTATGAATTGTTCTTGAAACTTTTTAAGAAAACCTTTTATATAAGTTATTACTTTATTTAGGATACAGACATTAAGATCCAGGCCCACTGAAACATCTCGCCTTTTTCCTACTTGAGTCTGCCTGTGGGAGTTAAGACTGTCCATAACTCAGACCCCACAGAGGCTTCTGGAATGCAGGGTTCACTAGCCGAAGGGTTCTCTCTACACTTTGACTAGAGCTGTCATCTGGCAAACAAGGAGATTTTCCCTCAAAGAAATCATTCCTTTAGTGTTCACAATCGTTCCTTTCCCTGAGGCGTTTCCCCGAGTCTTCCACCTGGTCTCGACTCCACTCCCAATTCCCTCTGATCAGTAGCTCCTCGTCCCAGTAATGGAGAACCCAGACGCAGCCCCTGGAGCTGATTTCATGAGTTCCAGGGAATCTTGACTCTTAAGTCAGCCAGAGGAACCTTGCTCGTGTCACATTATTAAAATAACAACTTAACAACTTATCTCGTGAACTGACCCCAATGACAATTGCAATCATTTCTGGGACCAAGCTTCTCAGCCTACTTCTCTTCTCTTTCACTGGAGGTCACCTTTCTTTTACACTCCCAGTGCCCCTGGTACGTCCAGCCTCTCGTTCCACTGGGGATGCTGAGACTCCGCTCTGGCTTCCTTCCGTTCTAAAAGGAAACAGGTGAAGAGGCAACACTATCCCCAGTAGCTACGTCTCTTGGGTTCTGGCACAGCCTTGTTCTCCAAGGCTCTCCTTGGTCACTGGGCCACAGCCTCTCTCTAGGTCTACTAAACCTTCTCCATCTAGTCCTGATCTGAATGTGGTTACAGGGAGCTGGTCTGGCCAGCTCCTTCGATCAGCTGTTTCTGCATTTCTTTCTTCTTAGACTACTTACCGTCCTACGTGAACGAGAGACACGCAATCTCTCATGCACACGTTGTCTCCTTTGATCTTACAGTACCCTTATGGGGTAGGTTATGGTGATCCCATTTTACAGATGCGTTCAGAAACATTTCATGATTTCCCAGTGTAGGGTGGAAAAAATTCTTTTTCCTACGACCCTCCTAGGTTCTCTGGCTGGGGCTCTGTAAATTGGACTGACAAAATACAGATTGACAAAAGAAAAGCATACACATTTATTTAATATGTTTTATGTGACAGAGGAGCCTTTTTAAGGAAATGAAGACCCAAAGAAACTGTTAATCCTGAGCATCTTTGTAGTAGGTTTGATGAAGAGTGGAAAGTTGTGGGAAAACGGGATAGGACAAAAGGGTATGAGCTAGAGGTAATAAACTGGGGGAAACTTAGCAAGGCCTGTTGCTCTCAGCATCCCTCTGTCTTCAGAGAGAAGGATGCTCCTTTCCTCTGGGTACAGGGAGGGCACATCTCACATGAGGGTCTTAAGACCTATTTCAGGGGAGACGGGAGAGGTCATAGAGCCCTTCCTGCACCTGCCATTTCTCAAATTCCTTTAGCTTAAAATATTCATGCCAAGGTGCCATATTTTGGGGGAGTGTGTTCTGAATCTCATCACTAGATAATGGCAGAGCCGAGACAAGACTCCCCATCTCCACGATCCTGGTCCAGTTTCTCTCCACTGAATTACCGTCTCTCTCTTATCTTCTTTATCTCTTACTCCTCTCTTTTTTCCAAATGCCTATCTGCCCACTGAGATTTTTTCAATGAAAAATGTTGAGTGTTTACTATTTCAGTGTTTTATATGTGGTCACTTTTTGAATCCTCACAACCGTATGAGAGAGGTATTACTGTGAAGCTCATATGACAAGTAAGGAACTGGATGAAACACAGACAAGCGAGGTTAACAGGTCCAAAGTCATACACCTGGTATTTGGCAACGTGAAGATTTGAACCCGAGAAATGTGACTCCAGAGTTCTCACTGTCAACCACAGTGCTATGCAGGCTTTTTTTTTTCTCCTTAAAATCCTTCCCTGATCCTATCAATGTGTCCTTTTTCTTTCATCACCCAAATCACATCCCCTGTCCCTAGTCCCTTATCAACTATTTGCAATCCACTCCCTGCATCCTGGCTTTCTCTTTCAAAACTGTTCCATTTTTTTTTTTTTTGAGATCAGCAATCACCAGTTGTCCAACATGTTTGCATTCATTTTTTAACCCTCCTTTACTCTTTGGCACTAAGTCTTTCCTCTTTCTTGAAGCTCTTTCCTTTGTTTTCTGTGAATCAGTATCCTAACTGCATTGTTATCCCTCTGACTGGTCCTTCTCTGAATCAGTTATTCATGCATTCATTCATTTAGTGTGTGTGTGAGTATATGAGCGAAGGTGAGAGGCACCATATTAGTCCTTGGAGATTGAAAAATGACTTCTGTGTGCCTTTGTGTTGTATTTCTTAATCTGAATGCTTATATATGGATACGTTTACTTTGTGAAAATTTATCAAGACCCGCATTATAATTTGTGCACCTTGTTAGTCTTCAATAACACATTTAAAAATAAGTAAGTGTAAAGATGAGTTTAGGGTCTAGTGTGGGAAAGACAAACAACTGATTACAATGCAGTATGATTTCAATGCTATATATATTGGTATGGCTTATAATATGTGGGGTCCTATGAAATTGCAAACTCAATGTGAGCAGTGAGAACTGAGGTAGTGATGCTAGAGTTGAAACTTAAAAAAATATTTAGGAAGGTGAAAGAGTTTGAAAAAGGTTTAATTAAGACTGTATAAGCACCTTTTAGGCAGAAGTTACAGCATGTAAAACATACATTTAAAACGTAAAGAGAGGTTGGCAGGTTTGGAACACTCCATGGCCATCCATCCATCCGATAGTTTTTGAGTGCCTATGTTAGGGTACTATGCTAGGAATGACAAACTCAGTCTCTACTCTCAATAAGTTTACTCTCTAGTGTAATGTATGAGATAGACAGTTAAGCAGTTACGATAAGGTATGATGAGTTAACTACTTCCAAGGAAGAACATGGTAATATTGAAGTTGAGACCTAAAATAAATGAATAGATGTTAGCCTTAAAGTTGAAGCCAAACCTAATGGTCGTGTTAATTGTGTACTACTTTATCCTAAAGGCAATTTGAAGCCATTGGTAAGTCTTACACAGGCAAGTGAAAGGATCAGATTTGTAGTTGAGGGAGGTTCTCCCTCCATGGCTGCAGGGACAAGACTGGAAGCTAGGATCCCAGTTAAGAGGGTTTTGGGACAGTAAGATGTAAGAGATGTTAGAGGCCCAGCTTTGCTGGCTGCCTTTGTGATAGCGAGACAGGATGGGTTCAGTAGATAGACTTCAAGGACCTGGTGTTGCCTGGATGTCTGCCAGAGAGGGAAAAGTCAAGGAAGTCTTCCACATTTCTGGCATTGTCGTTGAAGACAGACCAGACTCTAGAATCGAGAATGTGAGAGCAGGTCGTCTTGCAGGGAGAGTTGATGAATCTAGTTTCGGCCTTATTGAGGTGAAAGGTCGGTACGGTGAAATGACCACGGCAGGTTTTAGCTACACTAAAGAGATGGGTCAGGAGCATATCTTGGAGGGTGTTCCAAGTCTGTCTGCACACTTAGAATCTAGCCTTAAGGGCCAAGGGGCGCTAAGGGCTTCTTCCAGTGCAAGATTTGTGCTTTTACATTCAACATTCTTACATTTACTGATTTCATTTACTACCAATGCTTTAATTACTATTTTCATAGAGAGTATTCCTAAATCCGTGTTTCTAGGTTTATTTCTCCAGAGATGCATATATAACATTTCCATTAGCTTGCTTGGTGATTGGTGCAAACTGGTTGTCTTATCTCTCCTTGGATATCTCAGTCACACTTAAAATTTAATGTAATTCTCACATTTGCTCCTTCTAGGTCTCATGATTATTTCCCCCCCACCATCCTTCCATTATACAGCCACTAAATACTGGCTTCATCTTTGACTTCATTTATGCTCATCCAATCAGATGGTTCCTGGTCCCATTGATCTCTTTTCTATTGTATTTCCCTAATCTGTTGCCTCTTCTATTCCATTTGCTTCTGTGTTTCTTTATATTTCTCATTGATTTTTGCTTGTATCTTCTAACTGGTCTCCTTTACCCCACCATCAATCCCTTCAACTTCAGTGGTCCTCGCCATAGAGCTGACACAGGTGGTCTCATGAATCAAGATCACCTATGGGGCTTTCTGCCACATTCTGCTCCCCTCAGCCCATCCAGGGTGCATCAGACTCTCAAGAATATACCTTTCTTTCTCTTCTCTCTACATTCTACACAGAACCAATGAGTCTAATTCAGTTCTTCCCAAAGATCAGAATCGACTGGAGTGATTCTGGGACTAAGACGACAATTTACTAGGTTTTTGACGGGTCCCAGGCATTTGTAGTTTAAGACTCTCTAGTCTAATTCATTCTGTATACAGTTGCTAAAGTTATATTCTTCAAGCACAGGTCAGAGGTCACCTGAGGTGAAAAGTGCATTGAACATAGAGTCAGAGGCCTGTAATTATGATTCACCTACGTGGTTAATTAGCTCTGTGAATTCAGATAAGTCTTTAATATCTTTGAGCCATGTCTGTAAAATGGGATGGTAATAAATCACATTAATAATCATGGTATTGAATTCTTATCTGGATCAGAAACTTCTTCAATTATGATGATCTTTTATATATTTATATTCCACTTTCTTTTTTTTTTTTAAAGATTTTATTTTTCCTTTTTCTCCCCAAAGCCCCCGGTACGTAGTTGTGTATTTTCAGTTGTGGGTCCTTCTAGATGTGGCATATAGGATGCTGCCTTAGCATGGCTTGATGAGCGGTACCATGTCTGAGCCCAGGATCCAAACTGGTGAAACCCTGGGTGGCTGAAGTGGAGTGTGCGAACATAACCACTCGGCCATGGGGCCAGCCCCCTGGTTTTCTTTTCTTTTCTTCTTTTTTTTTTCTTTGAGGAAGATTAGCCCTGAGCTAACTGCTGCCAATTCTCCTCTTTTTGCTGAGGAAGACTAGCCCTGAGCTAACATCCGTGCCCATCTTCCTCTACATTGTGTGTGGGATGCCTACCCCAGCATGGCTTGCCAAGCAGTGCCATGTCTGCACCTGGGATCTGAACCGATGAACCCTGGGCCGCCAAAGTGGAACATGTGCACTTAACCGCTGTGCCACTGGGCTGGCCCCTAGTTTTCTTAATTGACATTTTATCATGAAAATTTTTCTAACATAAAGAAAAGTAGGAAAAAAATAGGATTTTTTTGAAATAGGATTTTGTGAAAATCCATATATCCAGCAATATTTTAACAAAATAATTAAAAGGCAATTAAAGAGAGTATTTATTAAAGTGCGAAATTGAATCTCTAACCCAGTATCCTAGCTCTAACAATTATTAAGCTTCCAGGGCCAGCCCGTGGCCAAGTGGTTAAGTTCGTGTACTCTGCTTTTGTGGCCTGGGGTTTCGCGTGTTTGGATCCTGGGCGTGGACATGGCACCGCTCATCAGGCCATGCTGAGGCGGTGTCCCACATAGCACAACCAGAAGGACCTACAACTGGAATATATAGCTATGTACTGGGGGGGGCCTTTGGGGAGAAGAGGAAGAAGAAAAAAAAAAGATTAGCAATAGATGTTAGCTCAGGGCCAATCTTTAAAAACATTATTAAGCTTTTGCTGTTTTTGCTTCATCTTTTATTGGCTGAGATATTTTAGAGTACTTACAGACATGTTGATAGATGATTGTTCACCCCTGAATATTGAACTATACATCTCTAAAAACATGAAGATATTCCTACATAGCAATATCCAACAAAATTGACAACATTTCCTTAATATCATCTAAGATACAATCTATTCTCAAATTTTCCCAATTGTTCCCAAATGTCTTTTACAGTTAATTTGTTCCAATCAGGATCCAAGACAGGTCCACATATTTATTGCATTGGGTTGTTTTGCTTCTTAGGTCCCTTTCGATCTAGAATAGTCCTCACCACCCCCAACTCTCGTCCTTTTTGTGACCTTGCTTTGTTGAGAGGGAAGACCAACTGTCTGCAGAATGTTGTCCTTGTGAATTTGTCAGATCGAAGCTCTATTTTATTATTAGCTTGTTTTATCTTCCTCATGGCCACTGGTGACTTTGAGCATTTTTTTCTGTTAGTCCTTAATCATTTGCTATTTTGTGATATTTCTTTCTACTCATGGAAACCCTAATTTGCCTTTTACCGTCTAATAGTAGATACCACTCTGTTCTGCTTTCTGGAAACTTTTCCTACTCTATTTTTTTTTCCTAATAGGTACTTCTGACATGTCTTTTAGACAGGATATGCCTGACAGGTCTAAAATCTTAGTTCTATGATGTCATCGTCTGGGTCTTTTCCCCCAGTTGGTGGTTCTCTATCAGGAGTCGTGCTGCCCCCTAGGGGAACTTCTGGAAATGTGTGGCACTTTCAGTTGTCACAGTGACCGGGACCTTTCCGGCATATATATTGGCCAGAGGCCAGGGATGCTAAATAGTCTTCCCTACTTGCAATAATCCTGAGCCACTAAGAATTACCTTGCCTAAAACGGTAATAGTGCCCATGTTGAAAAACACTGTGCAGCCAATCCTAGTTAATTTACTCTTGGTTGACTGATAGGATGTGGTGTACCAGCACATGGTAGTCGCTCAATAAATATTTGTTGAGCAAATGAATTTTGAAATTTGACCTTTTAAAGTAGACTATTTTGCCACGCAAACACATACACACACACGTTACACAAAAGTAAACTATTTTATTAGAACTCCTTTAATTATAAGTGACAAAAACTCAGTTCACGCTGGATTATTAATTGAAAAGTACATGGGCATCTGCATTCAGAAATTTACGGACCCAGGGGCTTAAATGGTATTGTTGGAACTTGATTTCCTTTCATCTTTGGCTTTCTCCTCTGGATATTGTCTTTGCTTTCTGGTGGGCTCTCTTCTCAAGATGGTGCCTAGCAATTCAGGGGTTCTATCCCTCACCCCAAAGTCCAGCAGAAAGGAGAATTTTGTTTTCCTAACAGTTCCACCCCACTCTTAAATCTTACTAAAGTCATTTGCATCGCCTGCTTGTACCTAAACCAATCACTGTGGCCAGCGGAGATGGGATACATTGATGGGCTGGGTAGGATTGTGTCTTCTCCCTCACTCAAGGCAGGAATTGAGTTAGGCCACCTGAACCAGATGCTTTCCTCCAAAGAAGAGGGGATGGATGCTGAGCAGGAAGCAAATAAACAAACAACACACATGTCTACTACTCAAACCTACCACCCAGTACCGAATACCACTCAAACATTCAATCATCATCATCTGTACCATGTGCAGAGTTTCTAAATGTATATATGATATCAAACATCAAACATTATTCGCATATTTTGAATATCTTATGATGTAGAGCATCATCTCTTTCTTACTACAAAACTATAAACTAAAGGAATATTCCAAATAGGATTGAAGTCTTTAATTCAATTCGACAAGTATTTCTTGAAGCCTACTTGTGGTGTCAAATTTGTAATAAAATAATTGAAGAACAATTCAGCGTAGTATGAGTTAAGATGCTAAATTTAATCTAATTTCTAAAATATATGTTCTAGACCATATATTCCTAGCTTTCACCTCTGGAGCGAAGGGAATGAGCAGCAGGAAAATATTATTTATAGACTAAATTTTCCTTCTGGATATGTCATGAATATGTAGATGCTATTGTTAAAATTAAACGTCTATTTATTGATAGCATTTTTGGCCATTGTTGTTACCTTAACAGATACTAAGAGTATTTTTAATTTTTAAAGGACTTAATTGCTCAAAAAGGCTGGGATTCCCCACCCAGGCAATCAAATACTCCAGTTCCAGGGATCCCTTTCCCATCACCACAATCCTGTTCCAAGGTCTGAAATACCTCTGGGGAAGGGGGGTGAGGCTCGAAAGGCAAGAAGGGGAAAACGAAGGGGTGGGAAACAGGGAGAGGGCGAGGAAGAAGGAAACTGGGAAGACGGAGTTGCTGTGCAGGATTTGTTGAGTGGCTGTTGTTGAAGGGGTGGAGGTCACAGGGGTGAAAGGGATGTTTGACTTCATATATCGTCCTTTATACCTACATTGACATTGCTCCGTAATCAACGGGCACGTGCATTTCTCAGCCCTCATCCTAATTGAAATCAGAATTATTTGGTACTATTGTTCATGCTTTCCTTCTTGAAGTTCTTTTTCTTTATGTTTTGCAATATTATTTTCTCCTGTGGCAGGAGAGACTACCTGTTTTCTATTCTAAATGATGTTTCCCTAAATTTCTTATTTTGATCTTTTTTTTTTTTTTAAATCTCCTTCTTTGTGCTCTCTGAGATCAATTTTGTGGATGGTGCACATTTTTGTTGCCAGCTCAAAATTTTATTTGGGTTCTAGACTTGTGTTTCAATCTGTTTTTTGGATGTTTTTACCCAGATGTCCTGTAATTATCTCAAACTCAAGATGTTTAGACCTAAACTTATCTTTCTCTACCCACATGACCTGACTCTGTTCCAGAAGTCTGTAAAAAGAGAACCATTTGGTTTCTTACTATCTCTGTTATCTGCTGCTATAATAAGGTTGCGTAACAACTCGCCCCAAAAGCTTTGTGGCTTGAAGTACAGTTATTGTCATGACTCACAGGTCTCAGCTGGTTTCACTCATGCGTTATGAGGTCAGCTGCCCTTTGGGTTCATGGCTCTGCTGAGCCTTGACTGGGCTTCCACGTGTTGAGGGTCGGCGGGCTACAGGATGCTCTAAGATGACCTTAGTTGGATAACTGGGCTCTCCTTCATGTGTCCCTCATGCGCACATGTTTCTCATGTCCCTCCAGCAGGCTTGCCTGAGTGTGTTTTCAGGCAAGCTTGGAGAGTATACTCATGGTGATCACAGAGGAGCAAAAGGGAGTAGAAATCCTCAAGAGCTTTTCCAAGTTGCTGCTTGCTTTCAGCTTGCTATTGTCCCATTGGTGAAAGCATGTCACATAGCTGAGCACAGGGTATAGGGTAAATGGTGTGGGTAGGGGAAGCCATTTAATTGGGGCCTTTAAGGCAGTCAAGCTACTGCACTTGTCTAAGTTAGACTCCGAGTTATCCTTGGTTTCTCTGTTTCCTTTATTTTTTGTGCAGTTGATCATGTCCTCTTCATTCTTCCTCTGCAATAGACTCAACTCTTTCTCTTCATCAGTACCCACTAATGCTGCATGATTCAAAACCTAACCATCGTTCTTCTGGATTACTATAATAGTCTTTGCACCGGGTAGGTTACCACCCCTCCCTCTCCCGCCCTCCCCGCCCCCCTGTTTTATCAAGTTCCACATCAAATCACAGCAAAGCTGGTTCAGTTTCTCTATGAGCCTTGCAGATCCCCATAAATTGGTTTCTCCCTTCTCTGGCAGTCTTCTGACTCACAACCCCAGAGATGTTTTAGCCCTCCGAAGCTGTGCTCCAGTCAGGAGCTCTGAAGAGTGTGGGTATACAATTTGGGTGAGCCGGCTACAGTTTCTGTGCTGTCTGTTCATGCAGCATTGGAGAGGGTATCATCCCAAGGGCTCATGCTCCATTCACAATACCCCTGGTTAGATGGGAGGGGAGCAGTTTTCACTGTAGCCAATGCCAATGAGGGTTACAGTTCAGCATCAGCAGAGATCTGGAGGCACCAGCATTGGGAGCAGATTGTGGAAGCCTCTAACACTGGGGTCACTGCAGGTCACTAAAGCAGACCTTGCTTGGGATAGTGTGTCTCTGTGGTATCGCCTCTTTTTTTAAAAACTTTTTCTTCTTCTCCCCAAAGCTCCCCAGTACATAGTTGTATATTTTAGTTGTGGGTCCTTCTAGTTGTGCTATGTGGGACGCCACCTCAGCACGGCTTGATGAGTGGTACTAGGTCCGCACCCAGAATCTGAACTGGTGAAATTCTGGGTCATGGAAGGAGAGTGCGCGAACTTAACCACTTGGCCATGGGGCTGGCCCTGTGGTATCTCCTCTTGAGCATGCCTCTGCTGATGACTTGCAGAGCCTTAAATCTTCGTACTTTCTACAAGAACAGCAGCTTTACTGTTTGGGTCAGCATTTCTGAAAGAAAATCTACAGGTGTCCTCTCATGGACAAAAAGCTGAGTGGGATGTTGGAATAATTCCACCTCAGTGATGAAGTGAGGAGATGTTCTGGGGAGAAATGTGACCTCAGGACCATCGTGGTGAGAGTCATCCAGAGCCAGCACCCATCTTTTCTTTGCCTGTGGCCCTGGGACACAGGAGATGGAGGGAGGATTGCACACTGAAATTTGGTGCTGACTTACCCTGCTGATCTGGGGAACTCCAGAGCTTTGTGGCAACAGCCCCAAAGATACACACAGTCCCAGCAGACACTGTTTGCATCATCCCCATGTGCCCCCCGGGGTCTATGCAAGCCAGCTCTGGCCATTAGAGGGGGATTGTGGACCTTGAATGTCAGAGTCAGAGAAGGGCATGGGACAGAGAGATCAGAGAGTGGTCCCTGGCCCAGCAGAGTGGGAGCTGCACAGCTTGAGGGGCCCTGTTGGGAGAACTGCACTGAGGGCCCTTGGGGGGTCCGGGCAGAGATAGCCTCATTGACCTTCTGTCCACACAAGACATAAAAGCCCATAAAGTGCCTGGTACTTGATACATTATAGGTGCAATAAAAATGTTTGATTTCCTTTGTTTTCCTGTTTAATTTATACCATCAGAGCTATCTTTCTAAATCACAGATCTACGAACATCATTTCTTTGTTTTAAACCACCAGTCACTACCTGTCCCTTATGTCAGTAGTTCTCAAACGTACGTGCGTTAGAATTCCCTGGAGGGCTTTTAAAAGCAGATTTCTGAGCCCCAACTCCAGAATTTCTGGTTCAGTGGATCTAGGGTGGGGCCCAGGAATTGCATTTTCTAACGGTTCCCAGCACTGTGCTGATGCTGATGCTCTGGTCATCACACTTTGAAAGTGCCTTTTTTTAAAGATTTTATTTTTTCCTTTTTCTCCCCAAAGCCCCCAGTACACAGTTGTATATTTTAGTTGCAGGTCCTTCTAGTTGTGCCATGTGGGATGCCGCCTCAGCGCGGCCTGATGAGCAGTGCCTTGCCCGTGCCCAGGATTCGAACCACCAAAACCCTGGGCTGCCGCAGCGGAGCGCACCAACTCAACCACTCAGCCACGGGGCCGGGCCCTGAAAAGTGCTTTATTGCAGAATGAAGTTCCAGCTCCTCAGCATAGTTAACAGGGGCCTCCACAACTCGACCTCCTCTGCCGAAGAGAAGTGACGCTGCAGACAGCACCAACGTGGCCATCCCCACATTGATGCATCACAACCGGATTACCCTCTCCTTTTGGCCAGCCGATATTTTATTCTCCTAAAATTTGGCTTACATGAATATGAAGAACTATTTTGAGGGGAAAAGAAGGCACAAGAGGCAAATGCAGCCTCAGGACTAGTACCCCATAACCCGGTGGAAGAAGTGTCCTCTGCAGAGGGAGGCCCAGGCCCTCGCTGGGCAGTCCTTTCGTGCTCCAGGTGTGCCTGTTGTGGCCAGGTGATGCCTTCAAGTCCATTTCTCGTTTTGTTACATTTGGAAATTGGTGAGCCGATCCACCCGTTTACCTCTAGTCAAGGGGTAGGAGGCTAACATACCGAGGAGCACGAGTCCTGGGCTGTGCCAGAATCACATGAGGATCTTTGGGAAAAAATGCAGATTCCCACGGCAGACTTGCCAGCTGAGAACCTCCGTAACCATGTCTTAGAATCTGTATTTTAATTTAATTTTAAAACAATATGTTAGGTTTAAAAAAAAAAACCAGAAAAATAGAAAAAAGGACACAAAATTGGTCTGTATTCTTCTACTTAGATAACCCATATTGGCATTAAAGAAAAAATAGAAAATATGTACATATTTGGAAAATTCACATAGTGTTGGAGGTATAAAATGAAAAGTAAGAGCCTCTCTCCTCCCACTTACCCCTGGGCCCTTTACTAAAAGGTAGTCCCTCTTACTGCTCTCCTGTGTTTCTACCTAGATAATATCTAATTTGGGGGGAAAAGTGTACATACTTAATGTAAAACTATTTTTATTACAATGTGAGAGAATTCTATGACAGACCTATAAGTAACCCTCAGTAGCTCCTCTTCCCTCGTTCCTTCTTAAGCTGGGCAGTCTGCAAGGTCCATCCTCAACCGTCTTCTTTCATCACCAGCCAGGTGTGACAGCCCCTGCCCTGGAGAAACTAGGAGAGACACCTTCATGCCTTCAACTTGTGCCAACATGACTAGGTCAGGTTGGCTTAACCTTTCTGCGGTAATTGATACAATATATATTTCCACTCAGAGAGTATTTATTGAGTGTGTCTTAATCCAGTTTGGGCTGCTATAACAAAAGAGCACTGTGGTGGGCCAGCCCGGTGGTGCAGTGGTTAGGTTTGCGCCTTCTGATTCAGTGGCCCGGGGTTTGCGGGTTCGGATCCCAGGTGTGAACATGGTACTGCTTGGCAAGCCATGCTGTGGCAGGCATCCCACATAGAAAGTAGAGGAAGATGGGCACGGATGTTAGCTTAGGGCCAGTCTTCCTCAGCAAAAAGAGGAGGATTGGCAGCAGATGTTAGCTGAGGGCTAATCTTCCTCAAAAAAAAAAAAAAAAAACCACTGTGTAGGTAGCTTATAAACAATAGATATTTATTTCTCACAGTTCTGGAGGCTGGAAGTCCAAGATCAGGGTGCCAGCATGGTTGCGTGGGGGTCCTGTTTCGCACTAGCAGCTTCTCGTTGATCCTTACATGGCCAGAGGCGCTAGGGAGCTCTGTGAGGTCTCTTTTGTAAAAGCAATAATCCATTCATGAAATCTCCACTCTTATGACCCAATCACCTCCCAAAGGCCCCACCTTCTAATACTATAACATTGGGCATTAGGGTTTCAACACATGAATCTCGGGAGGACAAAAACATTCAGACCATAGTAGAGTGCTTTCTAAGTGGGTCAAGTGGTATAAGAGATAAAAATGGATTAAGGCCTCTATCATGCCTTTCAGGAAGGAGCTCTCATCTGTGTTTTGTCAGATAAGTAACTGACTACTATATGCCTGGAAGAAATGCAGCTCTCGTAAAGGTGTAAGGAATATGCCACGGGGAGGACAAAGAGGACTGATTTATGAGTTCTAGTAGACAGGTAGCCTTTGAGCTGGTCTTTGAAGGATACAAAGTGAAGCGGGAAAGACGGAGGGGTGGCAATGGGAGAGAGATCCAGATCCAAGGAGGAGCATGCATGCAAGTGTGGAGTGGCACCATACCACCCCAGGAGGGGCGGGGCTTAAAACTTAGTGCCATTTTAAAGAGTTGAAACTTTTTATAGGCAACAGGATGTTCTGAAAGTTTTTGAGAAGAGATTTAACAGACAAGATGGATATTTTGGAAAAATAGCTCCATACTATTTGAGGCAACAGGGTCACAGAGAGAATCAGGTCCCAGGAGAATAATCTTTTGAGACTTCCAGCCTGGGATTTGTATTGCTATCCAACATAGTCTCCCGACAGCTTCTTCCCCTCTCGTGGGTTTTGTCCAGCAGAATTGCCAGCCATGGTTTGTGTGGGAGTCCACTGGCAGTCAGTAGACTGGTTGCTGATTCTCTGCAGAACTGGCAGAGAGAGTAAGAAAGGAGAGTAGGACAGAAGAGACGTTGCTGTGGTTGAGTCAGGACTTGGTGACCAGACGGGGCAGGAAGAGAAGAGAACAACCCAAATGGATGATTTTTAGGATTTCTAGGTTGACACCCAGGTGACCATCATTAGTTAAGATGGAGAGTAGGAAAAGGATCGGGCTGTAGGATGGAGGTGGTCAGGGAGAGGAGTAGGAAGGTAGAAGCTTATTGCTTTGTTGAGTCTGAGAATGCTGGGGATCTTCAGATAGAAAGATTAGCAGGCAGATGGGAACTCAGATCTGGAGCTCACAAGAGAGGTCAGAGCCAGCAGGTATAGGTTTCTGGTCATAGCCCTACAGGACTGAAGCTGTGGTGATGGATGAGACTGCCCTGTGGCAGGGGTTTTCCACACTTCAGCATGCATCAGGATCCCTGGAGCCCTTCTTATAGCTCGTAGCAGGGCCTCAGTTCTGGAATTTCTGATCCAGTCTGGGTAGGGCCCCATACTTTCAGGTTCAACAGATACCCAGGTGCAGCTGAGGCTGCTGGTCTGGGGACCACACTGCGAGAAGCACCAGCCTAAAGAAACATACAGTGAAAGAGGATGGCTGAGGATGGGGTTTGGGGGAGTGTCCAGATTCAGAAGGAAGTGAAAGAAGAAGAGCTAGTGAGAGATGCCTATAGATATATCTTACAGCTCCCTTGCATTGTACAAAAAATAACTGTACATTAAATATGTCCCTCATGCACATACATTTTCACGTTAAATATGCACATGTCAGGTATACAGTTAGATAAGAAGTCTCAGAAGAGAACTGGGAAGAGAGAGAATGCTGGGAATCACAGAAGTTTGGTCTTTTGGGGATCCTCCTCATTCTGTAATCCCTGAATGGCTTTCATTTGGGAGTCCTCCATTTCACACAGGTCTCAGTGGCTCGTCCTCTCAGTAACTGGTCTGCTTAACCCACTCCTTGAATAAAAAAGCCAAACCAAATTTATAATCTGAGACTTCCTCTGAGTTGCTTCTAAAAATGGAAATTTAATTTTTCTTATGAGGAAAATGAAAATAATATCAGTAACAAAAATAACTCAGCGAGTGTTAGTATAATATGTTCTTGTTGATTTGGTTAAGCTGTTTCCATATACCGTTTCATTTTGAGGTGTAAACTACAGCTGACCAGCAATATGCGTATTGCAGACTCAATGAGCAAAATCACATTTACATAAGTGGGGAACTCACTCCTCAAAGTCAATTTTTTAAAAGCTCTGTTAATAAACATATTGGAAAGTATTAAAATTAGTTTTAAAATATATATCCATAATCTCGTATTTGAGGAATAACCACTATGAAGATTTAGCTATATTTCTTTCTAGTTGCATTTATATTGTAGGGGGAGAAAAATTCTTTTTCCCACTCCCCTCCTAAGTTCTCTGGGTGGGCCCTGTAAACTGGACTGACAAAACACACGTTAGGGGGCTGGCCCGGTGGCGCAGCTGTTAAGTTTGCACGTTCCGCTTCAGCAGCCTGGGGTTCACCAGTTCGGATTCTGGGTGCGAACATGGCGTCTCTCATCAGGCCATGCTGTGGTAGGTGTCCCACATATAAAGTAGAGGAAGATGGGCACGGATGTTAGCTCAGGGCCCGGCTTCCTCAGCAAAAAGAGGAGGATTGGCAGCAGATGTTAGCTGAGGGCTAATCTTCCTCAAAAAAAAAACACAAAAAAACAAAAAAACAAGCCACACACATTAACAAGAGAAAAACATACACATTTGTTGAAGTTTTACATGACACAGGAGCCTTCATAGGAAAATGAAGACCTGAAGAAATGGTCAAACCAGAGTGTTTTTATACTAGATTTGATGAAGAACAGTCATGAACAAACGTGATAGGAGTACAGGGTTTGTGCTAAGGGTAGTACACTGGGGACACTTAGCAATGCCTGTTCCTTGAGATTGCTCTCGGTGTCCGTCTGTCTTCAGAGAGAAGGATGCTTCTCCCCTCTGGGTACAGGGAGGGCATCTCTCACATGAGGGTCTTACGATCTGTTTCAGGACCCATAGGAGGTCAGGGTACCCTTCCTGCACCTGCTATTTCTCAAATTCCTTCAGCTTCAAATATTCAATATACCAAGTCACCGTATTTTGGGGGAGTATGTTCTGAACTCCGTCAATGTCGAGAAAGTTGAAATCAAGTGACTGATTTAATTTTGTGTCACGCTTTTTCCCCCTCAGTATTATAATGTGGATATCTGTCCATGTCATTCAATGTCCTTTTGGAAACCTCATTTTCATTGGCAGCACTATCTTCTAGTATACGGTTGTGTCATAATTTAACTATTGCCTCAAATTGTTTCCTTTCAAAAATTATTCTAGTCAAAATATAGTGAGGTGAATATTAATATTCTTTTTTGTATGATAGAGAATTTCTACTAAAATGTCGTAAGCAGAAATTTAATTTTTGACACCGTTCTCTTTGATGTTTAGGTATGTAGATGATGTCTCCTCTTAGTCTGATGGATGCATCTAGTGCCTGGAAACGTTCAACAGTTTTACTTTTCTCAGTTTCTTTCATTTTGTTAGAGATTAGTCACCTGCTGAGACAATTTTTTTGCTAATTGCATGCATATAACTTTAACAATACTTGATAGCAAAGACATATTGAACTCTAGGTATCAAGAAGTATTAGGTGTTACGGGAAATTACAGAGATCAATAAGAGGGGGCCTTTGCTCTCAGAGAGATTATATATAGTGAGGCAAAAATATGAGTAGACTATAAGATAATCAAATTTAGTTTATTGATCAACTGCTCTCTGATCTAAAGTTTCAAATTAAAAGAAGGAAGTTGTTAGGCGATAGAAATTACGTGTATATTTCTTCCCTCCTCTAGTATTAGGAAGAAGATATCATTGTGTTAAATATGCACATTGATTATAAAATGCATCCTTATTTCAGAAACATTAACTATGAAAAGATATATATTTCAGAATTGAGAAATTGTAATTTATATGTATATATCTACCTACCATCACCTATTGATGTATCAGCTATTGACCTGTACGTCTTTTCTTTTTAAAGTACTTTATTCTGGGGCTATTTTCGTGGCCCTTTAACTGCTCTCCTTGCCTCCAGTCACCTCTGATCCTGCTTATTACTTCCAGACGAATATTCCTAGTCCCCAGCTCTCATCAGAACATAGTGAAAACAAAGTGTGTGCTGGTCTGAGTCCACAGTTGATTCTAGGATGGTCAAGACTTGGTCACACACAAGGTCCTATGGATACCAGTGAGACCTTGCAGAGCCAATCAGGGTGGCTCTTACCAACCCTTTTCTTTTCTGTGGGTGCTAGAATTTGATAGCTCAACAAACATGAGGTAGGGAGAAAAGCACATTGGATGTAGTATAACTATTTGAGACCCATCGTTGTTTCCTGTCTCTCTTAATGTCTTTAGGGGAGTCCCCTGTAGTCTCGGTCAGCTTTCGTAAATCAGGATAACTATTCTAACTCCTTCTCAAGATTGCGGTAAAAAAAGAAATCAGCTCTGTATACGAAAATGCTTTCAAAATGATAGATTGTGACAAAATGATATCACAAATATATATAAGTTAAAATTTCATCAGCACCTTGCTACTGCAAGGGCTGGCTGAACATAGATCCTGAAATAGTATGACTTCCAGTCAACCGTAACTTCAATGAACATCTGTGGAGGATGCAATTAATTTTCTGGTAGCGCTAAGGGCTGGGGAGACAGGGATAAATAGAACCCATGGTTTTTCTGCTGAAGGGCTTCATCATGTCTGGCTCCTCTGAAGTGGGTCCCTGTCCTTTCCTTGCTCTCTTGCAATAGTTGTGTCATGGAACCAAACCTTTGAGAATAGATACCAGCCTGCAACAGAGCTGCTAGCTGGAGCATTCCTGTTTGGTTTTTGGGGGGTGGTGGGAGCAGGATGTGGGAGTGGCTGACTCTCAGATAACCACCCAGCACACCATTGCCTGGAACTACATCTGTTGGTTTGCTAAGTTTTTATATGGGGGAAACGGAATTTATAACAACTTTGACCTCTCAACATCATCTTTTACTGGCAACACTAGAACTTACCACTGATTTCTGACTTGCTGAGCCAGTTTAAATCACCTATTCTTTATATCAAATTGGACCTCTAGGGAAATCTAGTTTTCACCAAAGTGGTCAGAAATGGAAGCCTGCTCTTGTGCAAATTTTCTATATCGTCTTTTGTGTGATATACAACCCCCATTTATCAATGCTGTCTTTATTGCAGTGCATCTTCAAAATTTCCTTTCTCCCAGGAACTCTGCCAGAAGACGGTATTGTGCTCCCAGAGCCCCCTCTCCTGCAGTGAGTGGCTGAAGTCAGTGAAAGCTCTGCAGTTGGAAGGCCCATTAGCCTCGGAGAGGCCGACAGGAAATGAATTTTCGTGTGCATCTCCACTCAAGGACAATGCCATTAAGGGCTGCAAAACTACAATATCCCAGACTAAAGATTTTCCAATTCTGTTGCTGGCGCACCATTAAGACACTTTCATTTCAATTTAGACCCAGGAGTGGAAACCCAGGTCATAGAAGCACGGTAGTTAAGGTAGAACACAATCATGATCATGAAGAAACAAGGGAGTTCTAAAGGGCGTCTCTATATTGAGTTAGCTGCGGAAGAGGTTGCTCGGTGTTTGTTACTCTTTAATGACCATAAATTGAATCTGTTTTAAATTTTCAATGGTATTTCCTTTTTTAAAATGCTGTTCGATGGTAGTGCCTCAAAAGACCGTACTGCCAAATTTTATTTTATTTCAATATTTCTTTAAGTAAATCCAATATGAACATATGGCAAAAAGGTAAACACTAAAGAAGAGTAAAAAATGAAAAGTAAAACTTGCCTTACTGGATTTCTGACTTCCATTCCCACTGCCAGTGGTAATAGTGTTTTGTGTATCCTTTTAGAAATAATGGAAAATATTCAAATTGTTTAAAAAGTAGAAATAGGCTCATATTCTTTATCATTTCAACGTTAATTTAAGAATTAAAATTTACTGTGAAAAAGACTGTCAACCAATTGTAAAATATGAACCTACTTGGATCCTGATTTTAAAAAATTGTAAAAAACCCCCAAAATCCAACGTTCTGTTCCAGATGCGGGCTGATTACATGAGTATGTTCACTTTGTAAAAATTCAGCAAGCTGTATGCTCATAACTACTGCAAAGCAAAATTTACTTGTAAGTATTTATGAGATAAGCAAGGAAATTTAAACAGTGACTAAATATTTGATAATATCAAGGGATTGTTAATTCTTATAGTGTGATAATGGTATTTTTGGTGAGTTTTTAAAAGTCCTTATATTTTAAAGATATACAATGAAGTGCTTATGGATGGACAAGTGGGTCCTAGAGCAAATTAAAGCTGAACTCTCACTGGAGGCAAAAATGATCAAACTGAAGCTGTTCTACTTTGGGTGCATCATGAGAAGGCAGGATTCTTTGGAAAAGATAATAACGCTGGGAAAATAGACGGCAGCAGGAAAAGAGGAAGACCACGTATGAGATGGAGTGACTCCATAAAGGAAGCCATAGGCACGACAGGACATTGTGGGCGTCACTCGTTCATAGGAGTGGCACATGATGGCAAACTTAGGGATGAACTCTAGGATTTCCTTCAAAATAATCTAATATGGGGGCAGAAGTGAAACGTAATTGGCCATCATTTGCTAATTATTAAAGCAAAGTAATTGGTACGTTTGGGTTTATTATACTAGTCTCCTTGCTTTTGTTTATATTTGCAATTTTCCATTAAGAAGTGAAAAATATTTTCATAAAATATTCCAGCCGTACAAAAAGCTATAAAAAAATAACAGTAGCTGGATCAAATAGTGCTTACTCGTGCCACACACTGTTTGAGTGCTTTACGTATATTAACTTATTTGATCTTCACTCTACCCCTGTGGGATATGTATTATCATCTCCATTTTACAGATGAAGAAATTAGGTTAAATAGCCTGTCTAGGATCACAGAGATAAATAGTGGGGGATCCACATGGGTTTATCTGAACCCAGGTGAATCTGCTTCTCAGCTTAAGAAAGAAAATCTATCTTACACAGTTAAAGACCGCTTATATGTCAGGTTGAACCATATGACATTGTTGTTTCTGTGGGTCAAAAATGGTGGAACATTGGCAATGTCCCATGGTTTAACCCAATACCTCGTCCTTATATCCTCTCCCCAACCCCCAGATAATAACTGCCATCACTCCCAGGCATTTCTTTGTGCTTTTACTTCATATGTATGTGTCCCTAACAGTAGATAGAATTGTTTCTCATGTTTTAACTTTCTCATGAATGGGATCATACTGTTAGTATTTTAGTAATTTGCATTTTGCCCTCAACTTAATGTTTGTGAGATACATTTATGTTGAGATGTTTTATAAATATATTGTAACATGCTCATAATCTGGCATACCATACAATACTGAAAATACATAAATTAGAGCTAAACTTCCATTTTCACTTATTTTCAGTGTCACATTATTCTTTGGAGCATTTTCCATTTCAGAAATCTAGATCCACCTCATTTCTCTTAATTAGCTACATAGTTTCCATTCATTGTATGGGTAAGCCACTTTATTTAACCAGCTCCCTACTGATAGACATTGAGGTTGTTTCCCGTCTATTGTTATAACAAGCAATGCTCCCACAAATATATATGGTGTACTCATATGAGTATGTTAAAAGGATAAACTCCTACCAACAATGGCAACTTATAAACTTTAAAATTAGTGGATAAAAATGTTCTTTTGTTTCTAGAACATATTTGATTGAATTTTATTTGGTCTTCCCTGCAGATATTCCAGATGGTTCTCACTGATTCTCATGACAGACTACATTTCATCTGTTCTTACAGAAAAATATAGCTCCCCTTAAGAGCAACTGGAAGCGTGCATAGAAAGACAAAGCAGATAATGTGGTTAAGCTGAAAAATGTTTACTCAGTTTGACACTGTGGGCAATAAAATAAAACAAGAGGGAAAGAAGCAAAAATATGAGGAGAGAGGAAGTCTTCAAAATAACAGTATATTATCTTATAGAAATGACCTCGGCGTAGCTTTGGTGAAACAGCTGCTTGCTCTAGAGAGAAATCCATCTTCAAGAGTCTTGGGGCTGTGGATGCAAATGATGGAAGAGTTTGTACATCTGGATTGTTGGCGGGAATATTTATCTTTTTTGCTGTCCACTCTCCCGTGTTTCTTTTGCTACCTCTCCTTGATCCCTAATATGTCTTTGTACCTCAGTCTGGATTATGAACGACCTTTGTAGTGACCCTCCGTGGTTGAGTCTCTTGGCAGTAGTGACTCTTTCTCACCTAAAAGAGAGAGGGAAGCTTGAGTTCAATAGTTAGTAGTGGGCATACTGAGGTCAGTCTTTGCCATACTGCGGTGGCTCTTGTGCTTTTGGTGCACACCTTTGTAGAAAGGGGTAATAGGTGCTGGAATGACATTGGAAAATAAATTGTTACCATTTGGTGGTGCTTTTTAATTGCCAGCTTTTCTCTTATTTCAATATTAGCAATACTCAGTGGTCAATGTTCCTGCATTGTAGGTAGATTCTTACCTGAGACTATCTTGGAAAACTGGATGTTGCTTTCTTTTTCTGAATATTATTTGTAAAAAGTTTCAGCTTTTATCCCAGCCTTCACGTCAGACAGAGCCAAGGAATATATTTCAATTAAAAGATTATGGTTAAAAGAATTTTAAAGCATATTACTATACACAAGAAAGAATATTTTAGCATCTTATTCCTTTAAACTTTCTTGCTACTTATGCTTTGCTTTAAAAATCCTTCTAAAGCAGACCAGTTATCATGCATTACCAGTTGGAACCATAAAGCCTTTAATATTTAAATTCAACCACAAGAAAAATCAATCTTATTTGGAGATATCCTGTAAACTTTTTACAATGTTGACCAAAATATTTTGGCTTGCAAAATCTCTTCTTCAGTGTATGCAAAAAAATATGGCAATATGAAGTGTGGATGTTGAAGTACATCTTTTTTGTTTTTAAAACTATAATTTTTTTCTGTGTATGGGGAAATTTCACCCTGAGCTAACATCCACTGCCAATTCTCCTCTTTTTTTTTTTTTTTTTGCTTGAGGAAGATTAGCCCTGAGCTAACACCTGTGGCAATCTTCCTCTACTTTATATGTGGGATGCCTCCACAGCATGGCTGATGAGTGGAGTAGGTCCACATCTGGGATCCGAACATGTGAACCAGGGTTGCTGAAGTGGAGCACATGGAATTTTAACTACTAGTCCATGGGGCCTGCCCCTAAAATTATAATTTTTTTAGAGCCGTTGTAGGTTCACAACAAAACTGAGTAGAAGGTACAGTGATTTCTCATATACCTCCTGCACCCACACATGCATAGCCTCCCACATTATCAACATCACTCACTAGGATAGTACATTTGTTGCTAAGGATGAACCTACATTGACACATCATAGTCACCCGAAGTCCACAGTTTTCCTTAGGATTCACTCCTGGTGTTGTACACTTTAATTGTATGGGATTGGACAAATGTATAATGACATGTAATAATATGTCAATATAATATCATCCGGAGTATTTTCACTGCCCTAAAAACCCTCTGTGCTCTGCTGAATCACCTTCCTCCCATCCCTGGCAACCACTGATCTTTTTATTTTTGCCTTTTCCAGAATGTCATATTGCTCAGCAATATATGTTTAGGGTTCCACCATGTCTTTTCATGGCTTAGTAGCTCATTTCTTTTTAGTGTTGAATAACATTCCACTGTCTGGATATACTACAGTTTATTTATCCCTTCATCTACTGAGGGACATCTTGGTTGCTTCCAAGTTTCGGCGATTATGAATAAAGCTGCCGTAAACATCCATGTGCTGGTTTTTGTGTGGATGTGTTTTCAATTCCTTTTGGTAAATACCAAGGAGCACGATTGCTGGATTGTATGGTAAGAGTACATTTAATTTTCTAAGACACTGCCAAACTATCTTCCAAAGTGGCTGTACCATTTTGCACTCCTATGAGCAATAAATGAGAGTTCCTTTTGTTCCACGTCCTTGCCAGCATTTGATGTTGTCAGTGTTCCAGATTTTGGCTATTCTAATAGTTGTGCAGTGGTGTCTTGTTTTTTCAAATCTACTTATTTATTTTCATTTTTATTATTTTATTTTCTATTTATTTATTTTTTGCTGAGGAAGATTCACCCTGAGCTGACATCTGTTCCCAATCTTTCTCTCTTTTGTATGTGAGCCACTGTCACATCATGGCCACTGATGGATGAGTGGTGTAGGTCCGTGCCTAGGAACTGAACCCGCGCTGCTGCAGTGGAGTGTGCTGAACTTAACCACTAGGCCTCTGGGGCTGGCCCATCTTGTTTTTTTAATTTGCATTGCCTTGATGATATATGATGTAGAGCATCTTTTCATATGTTCATTTGACATCTGTATATTTTCTTTGGTGAGATATCTGTTAAGGTCTTTGGCCCATTTTTTAATTGGGTTGTTTGTTTCTTGTTGTTGAGTTTTAAGAATTATTTGCATATCTTGAATAACAGTCCACTATCAGATGTATCTTTTGCAAATATTTTTTTCCCAGTCTGTGGCTTGTCTTCTAATTTTCTTGACATTGTCTTTTGCAGAGCAGAAGTTTTTAATTTTAATCAAGTCCAGATTATCAATTATTTCTCTCATGGATTGTGCCTTTGGTGTTGACATACCCAAGGTCATCTAAGAGTTTTTCTTCTAGGAGTTTTATAGTTTTTGCATTTTACTTTTAGGTCTATGGTCCATTTTTAGTTAACTTTTGTGAGACTGTAAGGTCTATGTCTAGATTCATTTTTTTGCACATGGATGTCCAGTGTCTTTGTTGAAGAGACTGTATTTGTTCCATTGTATTGCTTTTGCTCCCTTGTCAAAGATCAATTGACTATATTTGTGCGGATCAGTTTCTGAACTCTCTCTTCTCTTCCATCAATCTGTTTGTCTATTCTTTCACCAGTACCACACTGTCTTGACTACTGTAGCTTTATTGTAAGTCCTGAAGTTGAGTAGCATCAGTCTTGCAACTTTTTTCTTCTCCTTCAATATTGTGGGAGCTATTCTGAGTCTGTTGCCTCTCCATGTGAACTTTAGAATCAGCTTGTCAATATCCATAAAATAACTGGCTGGGATTTTGAATGGGATTGCAGTGGATCTTGACAATATTGTCTTCTCATCCATGGAGATGGAATATATCGCCATTGATTTAGTTCTTTGATTTCATTCATCAGAGTTTTTTTCATATAAATCTTGTACATATTTTATTAGATTTATACCTAAGTATTTCATTTTTCTGGATGCTCCTGTGTTACTGTGATTTTAATTTCAAATTCTAACAAATTCCAATTAATTCCAAATTATTGACTGTTAGAATATAGAAAGCAATGGACTTTTGTATATTAACTTTATATCCTGCAACCTTGCTATAATCATTTATTAGCTTCAGGAGTTTCTTTGTTGATCCTTTTGGATTTTGTACCTAGATGATCATGTCTTGTGCAAACAAAGACAGTTTTATTTCTTCCTTCCCAATCTGTCTGTATACCTTCTATTTCCCTTTCTTGCCTTACTGCACTAGCGAGGACTTCCAGTACAATGTTGAACAGAAGTGGTGAGAGGGGACATCCTTTCCTTGTATCTGATTTTAGTGGGAGATGTACATCTTTTTTGCATATGAAAAAATTTAGAGAGCATGTGCTTACTATGTCAACACACCACTAGAATTTCTAATGCCTTTGGTCACCTGTGACAAATAGGTATGAAATCAAACATTTTTTCTTTAAAGATTTTTTAAATTTTTTATTTTTCCTTTGGTATACAGCCCCTGGTACATAGCTGTATATTTTTAGTTGTGGGTCCTTCTAGTTGTGGCATGTGGGACACCACCTCAGCATGGCTTGATGAATGGTGTCATGTCTGCACCCAGGATCCAAACTGGCGAAGCCCTGGGCCACCAAAGCGGAGTGTGTGAACTTAACAACTCGGCCATGGGGCCAGCCCCCTGAAATCAAACATTTTTATTTATGCTTTTCAAGTCACATGTATCTCTTGCAAATAATTAAATTTAATTTGAGGGTCAGCCTGGTGGCTTAGTGGTTAAGTTTGCGTGCTCTGCTTTCGTGCCCCAGGGCTCACCCAGGGTTCCTGGGTTTGGATCCCTGGTGTGGACCTACACATCACTCCTGAAGCCATGCTGTGGTGGTGTCCCACATTCAAAAAATAGGGGAAGACTGGCACAAATGTTAGCTCAGTGACAATCTTCCTCAGGCAAAAAGAGGAAGATTGTCAACAGATGTTAGCTGAAGGCCAATTTGCCTCCCCAAAAAAAATAAAATTTAATTTAATAACTAAATTAATTTAATAATTCAAGATCAGTGTTCTTTTGTTTTTAAGGTTTTGTCAAATGTGCTGTGGCAAAATTAAAGTAAGATTAGATTAAAAGGAAAAAATATGGCTAGTATTCAAAGTTCTTCACATGGGAAGACTTTACTCTTCTAAACCTACCTTCTCCTACACTGTGGATAAGCCCTTCATTCAGGGCAGACTCGTGAATTGCTTTTTCCTAAAATATATTGAATTATCCTTTCTTTTTTTGGTTGCAAGGAAGAGATTCACTCAGATAGTCTTAAGAGAATGGAGTTTATTGTAAATACCCAGGACCTAGACTTGGTCTTCTGGTATCTTTCTGAGTGACTGCTCTTGTCTTTTCTTCCTCCTGTTCAATTCTCTCTGTATTCTCCAATGTAACATCCTGGAGGGAGATAGGCTGGTTGGACTAATTTCCATTGCCCCAGTAGGAAGAGTCCTTTGAATCATACCACCCCATGGGTCAAGAGTGTGGAGTTGCTGCCCTTGGGTCAGGCTCACTTTGGTCCCATCAGTGACCATTTCTGAGTCAAGAATAGAGTAGCACCACTGTTGTGGGTAGGCAGTTTCAGTTGCAGGCATGAGATTTTCTGCATGAGCCTGGGACTGACATGTCTAAGACGTGTCCAAGGTATTTCCACCCCTCTACCTTTGCTGACACCTATTCTCTTATATGTAGGGTGTTTCATATGAATTTACACATATTCTGATTCTACTCAGCCAAAATATTAATGAGTTAGGCAAAGCCTGCCCAAAATATTGCTGTCTACGGACATCATCCATCTAGGAGTCTTAGTGGATCCTCACTGAGCACATATCATGTGCCGACTAGTATTATTTGTTAATTATTAAAATTATATATTAAGTCATCTTAAGTAGGGTATAAAATCTCTGAGGGCAGGGGCCATGTTTGGTGTGTCTTTACTTCATTCAACATGTTTAGGGCATGAATTCTATGTAGTAGATTATGATTTTGTGCCTTTTGCCAATTTTTTAAAAATCGCATTCATTTCTAAAGAAAAGGTAATACATATCTACTTGCAATAAGACAATACTCTCACTAAGAAGTCACTGCATATAGAATGTGCTCTGATATTATACTGTGGTAAGATGGCAGATTCTGAAAGGGCTCAGAGCAGACTTGAGGAAGAAAACTCCAAATCTTTGGTGAGCTGCTGCCTGGGGTTCATGCTTACTAGAAAATCCTTAAGCGTTAGAAGACTGGAAAAGATATAAAAAGACAAAAGACAGTTGGGAGAAGGGCATCCAGAATAGGAAGATCTAAATGGAGGTTTAGCAGGTTGTACTTGATGACTAACTTGCTCGGGATCCTTGAAAGAAGAGCATAGAGGATACCACTCAAGTAAGCAGGTGAGGTGACCACCAGGGAACTAGTTATGACTTGAGACTAAGAAGGTGGGGAGGGGCCTAGAAAGGAAACTCTTTCAACCGGCTGTAGGAATGCACAAATGAAAATACTTATATTTATTAAATTTAGAGTTGAGTTTATTCTGAGCTTGGGAGCTGGGGAGAAGCAATAGTGGGCTAACAAGGACAACAGTGACCGCCGAAAGCTTTAAATCTCACCCGTGATTTATCTCAGGTGCAATGGGTTGCATTCCCTGCTTCCCCTACACTGTAGCAAATCTGTGCCTTTGATATCTGTGTTATGGACCACAGCAGGTGGAGTAAATCAGAGAAGGAAAAATAAGGGGTGGGAGAGGACATGAACCCAAAGGTGCAGGACTTGAAGGCAAAAATCTCTCTCTTTGATCCTTGGAAGCAGCACCAGAGAGTTCCCCAAGATGGTGACAGCGAGGGATCACTGAGGACTTCCCCAAGCACCAAAGGGTTAGGCTTCTTTGCTCTTCTGATGGAGTAGAGAGAACAGACGTAAATGGGCACTGGTCTACTTAGTTTGTCCCTGGAGGAAAAAAGAATGAATAAGAGGAGACTGATTTAGACATTTTGGACTTAAGAAAGGTGATAAACATACATGAATTTTCCTCCTGAGAAGGAATGAATGGCTTCTTTGTCCACAGTGACCTTGAGGTAAATAGAAATAATCTGGCCTCATGATGTACTCGTTTATCTTTGTGAAGCATCGGGTCTCCAGCCAGTTGCTCTTGAAGTCTCCCTTGTTGATTTCTGAGCAGGGTGAGGGGGCTTACAGAAGGTTTTTCTTCCTAGATGTGTAGCCTCGTTGGTTGTTCCCTTCTTAAACGTTTTTAAGGGTAGGCAGAAATAGAAAGTAGTTTTTCTTCAGGAAAATGCTACATATTAGAACTAATTTAGCAAAGGATAGCATCCCTGTATTATTCACATTTATAGAGGATTTGAGGAGTCTTTCTAGCTCCCATGTTTTAAAGAGAGTTTTGATAAATTAGAACATTCTAGGAAAGACAGGACCTAAAGGATAAGACAGAATTGTTAAAATGCCTGAGACTCTTCATTGATTTTTTTCAGTTGAGAAGAGGGGTTAAATTTATTCCATGTAGCCCCAAAAAGCAGAAGCTGAATTATTGGGTCAAAGTTGCAGAAAGCAGATTTCTGCTTAAAATAGGAACTTTCTAACACCTAGAGTTGTTTGAGAGCGGAACTGGTCACCTTGTGAAGCAGGGTTATTAGTCATCTGCTGTAACAAAATACCATAGACTGGGCAGCTTAAATGAGAGAAATGTGTATTCTCACAGTTCTGGAGGCTGGAAGTCCAGGGTCAAGGTTCTGGTTGATTCCGTCTCTGGTGAGAGCTCTTTGCTGGCTTGCACATGGCTGCCTTCTCCCTTGTCCTCACTTGTCTTTCCTCAGTGGAGGAAGAGAGCGAGCTCTGGGGTGTCTTCCTAAAACGACACTAATCCTATTGCATCAGGGCTCTGCACTTATAACCTCATTTAACCTCAGTACTTCCTTAGCAGCCCCGTCTCCAAATACAGCCACACAGGGTTAGGGCTTTGGCATAAGAATTTTGTGGGGACAGAAAACAGGGGAACTCTGTGTTTGGAGTTTAAATAGAAACTGGTTAGGGGCTGGCCCGGTGGCTGAGTGGTTAAGTTCGCGCGCTCTGCTGCAGGCGGCCCACTGTTTCCTTGGTTCGAATCCTGGGCGTGGACATGGCACTGCTCATCAGACCATGCTGAGGCAGCGTCCCACATGCCACAACTAGAAGGACCCACAACGAATAATATACAACTATGTACCAGGGGGCTTTGGGGGAAAAAAATAATAAAAAAAATCTTAAAAAAAAAAAAAAAGAAACTGGTTAGTTACCTGTCAGGAAAGTTGTAAAGGGGATCCTCAGACTAGGAGAGACTTGACCTGATGATCTCAGTTTTCTTGAATCAGAAGGAATAAGCAAAAGCTTAGATTTTTGGAGACAGGCATAGATCAGGGCGCACGTTTGTAAAAAGATTTGATCTTATTCAGGAAGTTTCTTAGGAACTAAAGTCATAGGTGTTGGAAAATCGAGGTGGAGGTTAAGAAAAACTCTTACCTCTAGAGCTGCCTGTACTTGGTTAGATATGAGAATTGAAAACATCAGCATCTGCCTAGATAGAATATCCAAATACCTTAAATTTTGGATCAAAAGGAATGATGAGTTTATGTTATTCAAAAAAATTTAGTTTTGAGGTAACAGATGGTAAGTTTAAAAATAATGCACTCTTTTCCAAAGCGTTCTATAATAAGTATGTATCAAATTTATAACAAAACAACCACAAAAGAATAGGATATCATGCAAATAAAATTCACATCCTCCTTCGTATCAGGGCAAAACTTTTCTATTTCTCTCCTTCCTTTTGGCTCTTTATTTCTCCATGTTTCTTTTTCTTTTTTTTTAAGATTGGCACCTGAGCTAACGGCTGTGGCAATGTGTTTTCTTCTTCTCCCCAAAGCCCCCCAGTACATAGTTGTGTATTCTAGGTGTAGGTCCTTCCAGTTCTGCTGTGTGGGATGCCACCTCAGCATGGCTTGACGAGCAGTGACATGTCTGTGCCAGGATCCAAATCAGCAAAACCACTCAGCCACGGGGCTGGCCCCTTCCTGTTTCTAAAATAGAAGCAAACCAGCTACGTGGAAGGCAGAAAATTATATGCTGTGTAGCATCTGTATGTTTCTTATTTATCTTGTAGCAGACCAAATATTTTTTCTGCTGTAGTTAGTATAAGAATTTTTTTTTTTTTTTGAGGAAGATCAGCCCTGAGCTAACATCTGCCATCAATCCTCCTCTCTTTGCTAAGGAAGACTGGCCCTGAGCTAACGTCTGTGCCCATCTTCCTCTACTTTATATGTGGGACGCTTACCACAGCATGGCTTGCCAAGCGGTGCCATGTCCGCACCCGGGATCCGAACCAGTGAACCCCGCCCAGGCCATCAAAGAGGAATGTGCGAACTTAACCACTACACCACTGGGCCAGCCCCAAGAAAATTTTTAAATCAGTTTTTATTTTTTGGGGTTTTTTTTGGTGAGGAAGATTGGTCCTGAGCTAACATCTGTTGCCAATCTTCCTCCTTTTGTTTGAGGAAGATTGTCCCTAAGCTAACATCTCTGCCAATCTTCCTCTATTTGTTGTATGTGGGGCGCTGCCACAGCATGGCTTGATGAGTGGTGTGTAGTTCCGTGCTGAGGATCTGAACCCGTGAACCCTGGGCCATAGAAGCAGAACACGTGAACTTAACTACTACGTCACTGGGCTGGCCCGTTTTTATATCTTTTGATACCATTGATTAACTTTTTTTGTCCAAGGAATTAAAACAAGTCACAAATGAGCCAATAGTTAAGGTGTTAAAGTGGTTCATATCAAAATTATGATGTGAAAGGCTGGAATAATATTTATATTTTGTTCAAAGAATTTAATTATATTAAAGGCATATTAGTTACCTAATAATTACTTAGAAAACTAGTTATAAGACAAGTAGTTTTTATCATTATTATTTACCCTGAAAACTCCTTGTTAAGAATTTTATCTTGTCATGCCAGTACTTACTAAGAATTAGATAGGAAATATTTTATATTTTGATTTATCATATTGCTGAATAACCAAATCATAGAAACTCAAAGACTGAAATATCTCTAGAGATAATTTTGTTCAATTCCATCTTTCACAGATGGGAAAAGTGAAGCTCGGAGAGAAATGAGATTATTTCCTCCACTGAGTAACGAGCAGCTCTCCCGCCCCCAGTATCATCATATTTCAGTTGTGGTTTATAGAGTGACAAATTGTTGATTCCCCACCCCAGGCCAATGTGTTGGAAGACATTTAACAATGCAAAAGAGAGCTTTCAAGTGCTTCTTTGGCAAAAGTGAATTTCATTTTAAGACAAGCTATAAAAAGTCATGAAAATCCTTTGGAAAGTTTTCAGGTAGTTAATAGTTTATTTGCACAGATTTTTTACTTGGTTGTCTTATAAAATCAGTTGCTGTGTATTAAGATTTAATTTATAAGAATTTGATGTATTCAATACAGGATTTTGATAGACAAGTCTCCTCTTGTCTGGAAGAGGTCATTTGTTAGAAGATATTTAATTAAATGATTAATCAAAGCCGAGTATGTAGTTGTCTCATTTGTTTATTGCTTTGTCTATTCCTAGCCAATAAAGGAAAACCAATACCATAACAAAAACTCCTGGAAATGCAATTTTAGTATAATTAAGCCTACAAGGCCTCTTATGCTTGCAGGGGAGTACAATATCCAAGGCTGAATTTATACTTAGTAATTTTCAGGAATTGGGTTTAATTTGTTTCATCAATGAGTTCATGGCTCTGTTTTCCTTTTCGGGCCAAGAGAGGTGCTGAATGCAGAGATAAGAATCACTTTCTTCTGTCGCCCCTAATTATTCTAGCTGGGAATCAATCTTAAGTGCTTTCATCAAAGAATGAACTTGCTGCCAGGAACCTTATTTGCCTGCCAACATGAGGATTTGGGTATAGATTTGTGATCTGAGGGTAACAAAGCTCTTTCCAAGGAGGAGCCAGTGGCAGAAATTGACTGTAGGCAACTGTGAGACAGAGCAATAAAGTGAGCCTGGGCTGCGGAGTCAGGAAATCGTTAAGTTTGAATCCTAGTCCTAGGACTTGCAAGCATCCTGTCTTTGGGAAATGCTAATTGCTCTGAGCCTTAATTTGTCTACCTGTGAAATGAAGATAATAATTTGTCATGAGAATCAGATGAAACAATCACTGTCAAGCACCCATGGCAGTGTCTGGTACGTGCTGCACAAGTCTGAATGCCCTCCCTGTCTCCTTACAAATCCAATTCTACTTCCTTTGGATTCCTTGGAGACTAAACTGGAGAATAACTGGAGTGGGAACAGAGAGCATTGGGCTACTACAGAAGCCGTGTAATCTGTGGATGTTACCTTCCAGTAAATGTAGGACAAGGGTCCAGATTACTGTTCTCCACTGTGCTCCATTTCTAACCCCAGCTCTAACTCCAAACAGTGCAAAGCCAACTGAATCCAATTTCCAGAAACCTCGCCTTTGGATGTATCACTCAGACTTGACATGATGATAACTAGTCCTGCATTCCAAGGTGAAGTAATCCAAGATTGGCCACAGTTGCTTAGAGTCCTGATGCTCAGGTAAAGTGGATTACTATTTTTCTCTATGAAAGATGAACAAGATCTACAGATGCTTAAGATCGATGTCAAGATCCAGGGACAGGATAAGAAAGAACAACGAGGTTGATCTTTTAAAAAAAAATTGTGGTGGGCCGGCCCCATGGCCCAGCGGTTAAGTTCTCGCGCTCCACTTCGGCAGCCCAGGGTTTCGCCGGTTTGGATCCTGGGCACGGACATGGCACTGCTCCTCAAGCCACGCTGAGGCGGTGTCCCACGTGCCACAACTAGAAGGACCCACAACTAAAATACACAACTGTGTACCAGGGGGCTTTAGGGGGAAAAAGGAAAAATAAAATCTTAAAAAAAAATTGTGGTAAAATATATATAACATAAACTTTACCATTTTCACCATTTTAAGTGCACAGTTCAGTGGCATTAAGTCCATTCACATTGCTGTGCAACCATCACCACCATCCATCTCTAGAACTTTTTTTTCTTCCAAAACTGAAACTCTATACCCATTAAACAATAACTCCCCAGCCCCAGCCCCTGGCAACCACCATTCTACCTTCTGTCTCTATAAATTTGACTACTCTAGATACCTCATATAAGTGGAATCATACAGTATTTGTGCTTTTGTGACTGGCTTATTTCACTTACCATAGCGTCATCAAGATTCATCCGTACTGTAGATGTGTCAGGATTTCCTTCTTTTTATGGCTGAATGATATTCCATTGTTTATATATACCACATTTTGTCTATCCATTATTCTGTCAATGGACTCTTGGGTTGCTTTCATCTTTTGGCAATAATGTTTCTGTTTCCTGCAGCAGCTTCATCATTTTACATTCCCACCAGCAGTGCACAAAGGTTCCAATTTCTCCACGTACTCACCAACACTTGTTATTTTCTGGTTTTTTGATAATGTTATACTAATGGGTATGAAGTAGTAGATTAATCTGAAAGCACATGAATTGTGACATACAATGCATAACCTGTCTCATTTCCTAGCTTAGGATCCACGCACATAGTAGGTGTTTGTTCAATGAATGACTACGAATCCACACATCATATATGAAATGAAATGCCAATAGAAAATAATTCAGGAAGTATTACAATACAATTTATTCATTCATCCATCCATTCAGTCAATTAACTGGAGTATGTGCCATGCAGTATGTTAGTTGTTAGGAGTTTGAATTTCAATAAAAAGTGAAGCCAAGACAAATGTGATTCCTTCTCTCAAAGAACTCACAGCCTGTTATCTTTCTAGGGAGGAAGAATGAGTCACCAAGATATGACAGCTCAATTAAAGTACCCTTTAAAAGCATTTAATCCTTTTGGCTCTAAAGTCCATATTTTTCAAGCCACTTCATTGTTAGTAATGATACTGTATTCTAGTTTTGGTGACACATGTATTTTCTTTTACAAATTAGTGAATATATATATATATATATATATATATATATATAAACTATATATATAGAGAGAGTTGACTTCATGAGCTTCAAGCCCTCTGGAGTTCTGGGAATGAAATAAGTCCTCACGGCTATAAGGCATCCATTGTATGTAATGAATTAACTGCTCTTTACATCTGGAATGGTACTAGTTATTTGCCATCCTTGAAAGAATCGAGAAATAATCAGTCAAATAATGTTCTGTATTTTGTGTTCAGATGAACAAGCCCTGTTGAGAAAGTCTGCCTCACTGACTTTCCTCTTTTGAGTGAAATAATAACCCTGAGCTCTGAACCTGCAGAGTGAGGACTATTCGCTGGTCCATAGTAACGGCAGAAACACACAGAGCCCAGAGGAATCAGCCAGCTCTGCTGTTACGTTACGACTTCTGCTTTCTGTATAAATGCGGAAGGATAAGGAGGACATCTATTTGCAACTGAATCATAGTCTGATTTTCTTCCTGTAGAGAGAAGAATGGGCTCATTTTTTTGGATGGGATCTATTTGTCTTGTGCCCAAGTCAAGAGAATGCTGTAAACAGTCATGCTGTCATTTGATTTATTACACGCAAGCCACGCATTGGACTGCCTTCCTGAGCATTCACGCACAGTGCCTTGCTGCTGAAGATCCTCGTTACTCTTTCTGTCTATTTAGTTCCACTTATTTACCAATTTCATTAGCCAGCCCTGGTGGTCTAGTGGTTACGATTTGGTGGTCTCACGGCAGTTGCCCCACCCTCCATCTGTCAGTTGTCAGACTGTGGCAGCTACCTGTTGCTGTGATGCTGAAAGCTATGCCACCCGTGTTTCAAATACCAGCGGGGTCACCCATGGTGGACAGGTTTCTGCGGAGCTTCCAGACCAAGACAGACTAGGAAGAAGGACCTGGCCACCCACTTCTGAAGAAACTGGCCATGAAAACCCTGTGAATAGCAGCAGAGCATTGTCTGATAGAGTGCTGGAAGGTGAGAGGACGGGACAAAAAGATGGACAGGGTTCCACTCTGCTGAACACAGGGTCGCTAGGAGTCAGAATCAGTTGGCGCTAACAGCAAATTTAACAATAATTTATTGAGATCCTACTGTGTCCTCGGTACTATGCTAGATCCTGAGAATGCAAAGGTCTGTGATCTGTGGCCCAGTGGTGGTGAAAGACAAGTGAATAGGCCATTACAATTGAGAAATATAATAAATGACAGAGAAAGCACAGGGTGCTGAGGCAGCACAGAGAAGAGGCGCCTAACTCAGACTGAGAGAGCTGGGGAAGACTGCCGAGAGGAACCGATAACTAAATGAACACCTACGGAGTGAACGGGAATTAGCTAAGCAGGAAAAGGACAGCTCTTTCTTATAAGAAACAGCAGATACAATGCATTCTTAAGAAAATGGAGAAAAGGCAAGCGTGGTTTGAGACCAGATTGTGTGGGTGTGAGATGAAGCCAGAGAGAGAAGCAGGAACTGCCTAATCTGGGGTCTTGTCAACCCTCTTTAGGACTCTGTTCTGTGAGCAATGGAGACTCATTAAAGAGCTTGAAGAAAGGGTGCATCAGAATTAAACTTGTGTTCTGCAAAGATGACTCTAGCTGCATGTGGAGAATGGGTAAGGGGAGGGGAAGACGGGAGTCTGGGAGAGCACTCAGGAGTTTTTTGTACCAGTCCAGGAATGGAGGGAAGTTTATAAATTTGAGTGCTCTTTTTCCAGGATTTGACCATTTTGGGGATCTATGATGTGGAGAGAAAGGGTACCTCTCTGGTTTCTGGCTTGCCTACTAGGTGAGTAGCAATTTCCTAGGCAAGATGATAAATTCAGTTTGAGATAATTTATATTGGAGGTGTCTGTGTGACAGCCAAGAAGACTATTAGGGTGAAAGTTTTAGGGGGAGATTAGGAGAAATTCTTGTTGTTGATGTTTTGATGGTTGCTCTATTGCCAATCTTCTTCTAGGATGCACTACAGAATTAATAATTTATGAATTAGAGATATTTCCTGTGAGATTGGATCACACAATCCTACAGGAAGGGGCACATAATTTGCTGCTTTTTGGGAGCATACTGGGCTGATGTAGCATTGTTTTTTGTTTTTTCTTAAAGTTTTTAATTGTGGTCTAAATAGTTTATAACATTGTGAAATTTCAGTTGTACATTAATATTTGTCAAACAGAAGTAGCATTGTTTTGATTATCATTTTTTGCCAACAGCTAAGTGATTGCTCCTTCCTGTTCATTTAAATATACAAGTGCTTATATACATATAGATAAGGTCTTGATATGTCTGTGACTGTGCTTATTTTTGGGAAGTGGGGTTAGTTGGAGGAGAGGGGAATTATTACTTTATATAATCTTGTATTGCTAGAATTTTTTTCCACAAAGCACTTTATTCTATGAAAAAATAATTAAATCAAAATTATTGAGTACAAATTTTGAGTAAATTGGGGGTTGACAAAAAATAATCGAAGGGGTGGGGAAGTTTTGAAGAGCAAGGTAGAAGACATAGAAAGAAAAACAATGACTGGCAGTGGGGTAGGAGCTTTGGGGCTACTCTCTTCAAACTACACAGGGAAAAGTCTTCTTGCCTTCTAGCTTCCCTAAGTGGTAGATTAGGAGCCACGTGTAAAGAAGGTTTGTCATTCAGTTGCTGCTTCTTATTTATTCTTCTGTAGCAAGCCTCCAGCTTTACACCTGTTAGCAAGACTGATGCTCAACTGGTACTCACTGGGAGTCTGCAGTAGTTATTTACAGCTGATGTCTGTTCTGGTTGGTCTGATTACTGGGTGTCATTATCACTGCTGCTTTAGTAATCTATGTTCTCCAACATCAATGATTTTGGAAGCCTTTCTTGACATCTGCCTCTTCTTCCCACTCCTTCCTAATTGAACTGTCATCTCCTCTCTGTTTCTCTAGTGTCCCCTGGTATATGTCTATCATGGCCCCTATGGTAGGCTGAATAATGACCCCCAAAGATATCAGGTCCTAATTCCTGGAACACTTAAATGTGACCATATTTGGAAAAACGGTCTTTGCAGATCTGACTACGTTACAGATCTTGAGATGTCAAGATTATTCTGGATTATCCAGGTGGGCCCTAAATGCCATCACAAGTGTCCTTATAAGAGACAGGCAGGAGGAGATTTGACACAGACGCAGAAGAGGAGGCAATGAAAAGGCAGAGCAGACAGAGATTAGAAGATGTTGGCCTTGAAGATTGGAGTGATGTAGCCATAAGCCAAGGAAAGCCAGCAGCCACCAGAATCTAGAGGAGGCATGAGGCAGATTTTCTCCTAGAAAATTTGCATTGGGAGGGAATGCAGTTCTGCTCACACCCTGATTCAACCTAGTGAAACTGATTTCAGGCTTTTCAATGCCAGAAATGTGAGAGAATAAATATCCCAAGCATTGCATGGAATATACTCACACTAAAAACATATTATTTGTTGTTTATCTGAAATTCAAATTGAACTGGGCAGGCCTCCTGCATATTTTATTTGGTAACCCTAGATAGAGATCATGTCTTAGTCATCTCGGCGTGATTGTTTAGTAGTGTTTGGTATAATGGATGTTTGGTGAATAAATGACATGGTAACTTTTCAAATAGTTAAAAAGTATTTTTAGTATTGAAATTTTCAAATATATTCAAAAGTAGGGAGAATAGTATAATGAAGCCCCGTGTGTCCATCACCTAGCTTCCACAATCATCAACACATGGCCAATCTTACAGTCTTTGAAACAAGACTTTGTTTAAAAGGAGGAGCTCTGGTAGTGTTCTTTTGTGTGTATATACTAATGAATGTGTGTACGCATGTATGTCAGGAGAGGGGTGTGTGGCAACAGCACTGAATATCAAGATGCTGCGTCCTTCCAGAAGAATCCAGGAGTTTGTTCCCTTTCCTCCACATCCTTGCCAACACTTGCTATCTCTTGTCTTTTTAGTAAAAGCCATCCTAACAAGTGTGAGGTGTTGGCTCATTGTGGTTTTAATTCACCTTTCCCTCATGATTAACTGATGTCGAGCACCTTTTCATGCACCCTCTGGCCATTTGTATGTCTTTGGAAGAATGTCTGTTTAGGTCCTCTGCCAATTTTTAAATTGGATTATTTGTTTCTTTGCTATTTAGTTGTATAAGTTCTTTATGTATTTTTAATATTAACCCCTTAGATATATGGTTTGCATGTAATATTTTCTCCCATTGCATAGGCTGCCTTTTCATTTTGTTGATTGTTTCCTTTGCTGTGCAGAAGCTTTTCAGTTTGATGGAGTTCCATTTGTTGATTTTTGCTTTTGTTGCCTGTGCTCTTGGTGTCATATCCAAAAAAATCACTGCCAAGAGCAATGTCGAGGAGCTTTTTCCCTGTGCTTTGTTCTAGGAGTTTTACAGTTTCAGGTCTTACATTTAAGTCTTTAATTCATGTTGAGTTAATTTTTGTGTGTGGTAAAAGATAGTGCTCCAGTGTCATTCTTTTGCATGTGGATATCCAGTTTTCCCAACACCCTTTATTGAAGAGACTATTCTTTTCTCATTGCGTGTTCTTGGTTCCCTTGTCAAAGATTAGTTGGCCATGTATGCATGGGTTTATTTCTGGGCTCTCTATCAATTTATGCATCTGTTTTTATACCAGTATCATACGGCTTTACTATAGCTTTGTAACAGAATTTGAAGTTAGGAAGTGTAATGTCTTCAGCTTTGTTTTTCCTTCTTGAGATTGCTTTGGCTATTTGGGGTCTTTAGTATTTCTATACAAATTTTAGGATTGTCTTTTCTATTTCTGTAAAAAATGCCATTGGACTTTTTAATTTTTATTTATTTATTTATTTTGAGGAAGTTTAGCCCTGAGTTAACATCTGCTGCCAATCCTCCTCTTTTTTGCTGATGAAGACTGGCCCTGAGCTAACATCCATGCCCATCTTCCTCTACTTTATATGTGGGATGCCTTCCACAGCATGGCTTGATGAGCGGTGCTAGGTCCACACTCAGGATCCGAACTGGTGAACCCTGGGCCAAAGTGGAACGTGCGAACTTAACTGCTGTGCCACTGGGCTGGCCCCACCATTGGACTTTTGATAGGGATTGCATTGAATCTGCAGATTGCTTTGCATAGTATGGACATTTTACAAATTAAGAAATAGGCACTGAGAGTTTGAATAGCTGGCCCAGGGTCACATAGCTAAGTCATAGCCTGGAACAAGACATCCTTCGGTACACATACCTGGTCTAGTTTTCATTGAGACAAGAAAAAATAAATGGGGAAGTTTAACAATATCAGTTCTTCTAATCTATGAACAAAGAATATCTTTCCATTTATTTGTGTCTTCCTCAGTTTCTTTCATCAATGTGTTACAGTTTTCAGTGAAGAGATTTTTCACCTTCTAGGTTAAATTTATTCCTAAGTATTTTATTGTTTTTTATGCTATTATAAATGGGATTGTTTTCTTAATTTCTCTTTCTGATAGTTTGTAGTTAGTGTATAGAAACGCAACTCGTTGTATTTTTTTTATACTGTAAATTTACTGAATTTGTTTGTATTTCTAACAGTTTTTTGGTGGAGTCTTTCGGGTTTTCTATATATAAGATTATATCATCTGCAAACAGAGACAGTTTTATTTCTTTTTTTCTGATTGAGATGCCTTCTATTTCTTTTTCTTGTCTGATTGCTCTGCCTTGGCCTTCCAGTGCTGTGTTGAATAGAAGTGGTGAGAGTGGGCACCTTTGTCTTGTTCCTGATCTTAGAGGAAAAGCTTTCTGCTTTTCCCTGTTGAGTATGATGTTAGCTGTGGGTTTATCATATATGGCCTTTATTGTGTTGATACACATTTCATCTGTACCTAATATGTTGAGAGTTTTATCATGAAAGGACGTTGAATTTTGTGTATTGCATTTTCTGCATCTATTGAGATCTCAGACCAATGTTTCCTTTTTGATGCTTCCTGTACACCAGGCACTGATCTAGGCACAGAGGAGACTGTTATAAAGGAGCAGACAAAGGCTCAGTGCTCCAAGAGCTAATATTCTAGTGGCAGTGTAAGACAAGAAGGCAGGGACTGTGACAAAGTAGACATGTAGCTCTTTGTACCTTTGTGTTTAAGATTGAGCGGGGCAGACAAAACGAGTGGGTGGCTCTTGGGTGGGTGTTCCCAACTTTCTCCTATAAGCTGAAGTTTGTTAGCATGGCTTCCAAGGCCCTCTCTGGTTGAGGTGTCTTTTAAACACCCTTCATCCTCATTTCCTGCTCCTCCGTAACTCTCAGGCCAGCAGGGCAGAACTGTTTCTAGTCCTTGCACACACTATGCTGTGCTACACCCCTGCTTCTGTTCTCTCTGTTGTCCCTCTGCGTCTCCTATCACAGTTGCTGTTAAAATACCTGACGCTCATTAAATGTGGGTTGAATTGAACTGAATGTGACTCAACGCTGTTTTTTCGTTTTTGTTTGTTTGTTTTTTTGAGGAAGATTAGCCCTCAGCTAACATCTGCTGCCAATCCTCCTCTTTTTGCTGAGGAAGCCTGGCCCTGAGCTAACATCCGTGCCCATCTTCCTCTACTTTATATGTGGACACCTACCACAGCATGGCGTGCCGAGTGGTGCCATGTCCACACCCGAGATCTGAACCGGAGAACCCCGGGCTGCCAAAGTGGAACATGCGCACTTAACCACTGTGCCACTGAGCTGGCCCTCAATGCTGTTCTTAAGTATATTAAAATCTGGTTGAGAATACAAACACGTATGCAAACCCCTTCTTGAAAGTACATGTGGGTACCACAATTAGGGATGATGTACCAGAACAATGAAAATACCTGCAGGTGCAATTCACAGTCACTGTTCTTTGAGGAATGCTGGAGAATGGCAGAGATTCTGGGTGATGGGTGATTTTTATCCATATTTTTAGAAAGGGGATAAACTTTGGATTTCGATATACAATTGGTTGGTCCTCAGCAAAATTTAGAATGAATTTTAAGATAGGTGGTTTGTGAGCACTCAGATTGGGGAGAAGTAATCACTAGGAGTCAGTTTGGGTTTGCAAAGAGCAAGTGAGATCCAATAACCTTGGTCCTGTTGTCCATAGGCCTCCTAGTTGGTAAGGCAATCTGAAGATCCCAACCTTGGGCAATCCCCTGAAGGCAGCATTTGATTATTTTGTCACAGAACTTAGTCCTTTGCTCTTTGTCGGACTCTGTGCAGGAGGTCAGAAAAAGGCATGTTTATTAAATTTACAGATGACTAAGTTTTAAAGCTTTGGAAGGTAGAATTAGGATTTATGGCCAGGCTGAAATGATGGACCGATATTGAAAAGATGACATTTCACAAGGATACATATGACCATATGTATACAAATAGATTCAGCATTCATCTGCTTATGTTTCAGAAAATGAAGATCTATTTTAAGAACAATTTAGTGGAAAAGTTCTAGTGATTTTAGTTGACTGCAAGCTCATTGTGATCCAGTAGTGTAGAGGGCTGCCAAGAAAAGTGGATAAAATCTAGACTGCATTAGGAACAGCTGAGGGTTCAGAATAAGGGGCACAATACCACTTTGTGCTTCTCAGACCACTTATATTTGCATTCGTGAGTCCTTAGATCCGAGTTCCGCATTTCAAGAGGAAGCATTGACAAAGTGGAGCATGTTTGGAAGTGGGTAGCAGGACAACGAAGATAATGGAAAATCACGTGAAATAAGGAATGGCTTCAGGGGCCGGCCCGGTGGCGCAGAAGTTAAGTGCGCACGTTCCGCTTCTGCAGCCTGGGGTTCGCCGGTTCGGATCCCACGTGCGGACATGGCACCACTTGGCCAGCCATGCTGTGGGTAGGCGTCCCACATATAAAGTAGAGGAAGATGGGCACAGATGCTAGCTCAGGGCCAGCCCTTCTCAGCAAAAAGAGGAGGATTGGCAGTGGTTAGCTCAGGGCTAATCTTCCTCAAAAAAAAAAAAAAAAAAAAAAAAAAAAGAAATGGCTGCATAAACTGGGAGCTTAATTGCTCTCTTCAGTAATTTGGAAGAAGGAGCACATGAATTTTATATCACTCCAGGGAGGAGAACTAAAATAGTGGGTTGGGGAAGTTGAAGAAAGCACATTGTGACTCAATATGAGGAAAAATTAAAACTAGAGCTCTTAAAATTTGAGTGAGATTAAGTATTGTCAGTATTGTAGAAATGATAATGCTACCCAGTTCAATTTTATTCAAAACCCAATAGAAAATATAAAGAAAAAAGTGAGATTCTTTTAGAGTTTGGGGGCAAATTTCAGAATTTACTTGGAAAGCCAAATGGGCAATAATGGCTTTAAAAATTGAAAAGAGAAAGTTGTTTCATTATTACATAAAGCTATAATGATTAAATTAAAATAACACTAGTATAGACAAATCAATGGAATAGTTATCTCAGAAATAGGTTCTAATATATCGATAATTTAATAGAAGACAAAAGAGGTATAACAACTGAGGGATTATTTAAGAAATTTTCTAGGACAGGGGCTAGCCTGGTGGCGTAGTGGTTAAGTTTGCACACTCTGCTTTGGCGGCCCCGGGTTCACAGGTTTGGATCCCAGGCATGGACCTAGCACTGCTTATCAAGCCATGCTGTGGTGGCATCCCAAATAAAGTAGAGGAAGACTGCTACAGATATTAACTCAGGGACAATCTTCCTCAAGCAAAAAGAGGAAGATTGGCAAACAGATGTTAGCTCAAGGCCAATCTTCCTCACACAAAAAAATAAATCAATAAAAATAAAAGCTACATTTAAAAAAAATTTTCTAGGACAATTGGTTTGGTAATTGAAGATAGACAAAATACTCAAAAAAAAAAACCCTTACAGATGACTTTTAAATTCTTAAATTGGTTAAAAAAAATCAAGCCATAAAAATTAGAAAAATTAGAAGTGAATATTTAGAAAACTCCTGGACTTGGGAAGAATTTTTCTATTTTATTATGATTTGTATAAAACATTTCAAACATGAAAATACATGGAGTGAATAGTACGACAAATCCCCATGTATTCCTTAAGTAGGTTTACTAATTGCTAACATTTTTCCATATTTGTTTTCTTTTTAAAGAATTTGGAAGTAAATTTCAGACATGTTGTTTTACCCTCGCATTCTTTAGTATGCATCTCTAAAATAAGAATATTTTCCTAACTAAGCACAATAATATTATTATCCCATCTACAATATTAAAAATAATTCCCTGGTGTCTTTTAATACCCAGTACACATTCAGGTTTCCTCAGTTGTTCCCCAAGAGTGTTTTGTGTTGAGCTAATTTGCTCATGCCAGGATCCAGTCAATGACCTACATGGCCCTTACCATTTGGCTGTTATGGCCCTTCATGCTCTGTGGTCCAGAAAAGTCCCTCTCTCCCTTTTTTCATTATATTTTCTTGTTGAAGAGACTGGGTCAATTCCTGGTAGAATTGAACCTTCTGGGTATATCATTGTTTTCTTCCTGTTTTATGTAACTTTTAGTTTACTCTCCACTGTAATTTCTGTAAACTGGAGATTTTGATCTCAGTGGTGATTAAAGTCAGGTAAAACACTCTTGTCAAGAATATTTCATGGCTGATGCTGTGATCATTATATTGTATCATATCAGGAGTTGCGTAATACCTCATTCTTTTACTTTTTATGATGCTAAACTCCGTCGCTAGATTAATGGTTAATGTGAAAATTGCCACATCTCTCCATTGCAGAGTTATGATTTTTCCCCTTGAGACAAGTAAATATTCTGCATTGGTAGCTTGGCAGCAGATTATTATCCAGTCCTTGTCAACTTTATACTCAATGCTTTTAGCACCCATAGCTGATTCTTGCCTGAACCAGTTATTCCATTACAGGTGCAAAATGATGATTTTTCCAATTCTGTCAGTCCTTCTGCATTCAGTAATTAGGATTCTTCTGTCAAGAAGAGCTTCCCCTCATCAACTGGAGCTAATTGTTATTCTGAAATAGAGTTCCACGTGGTAAAGAAAGAGTTAATACTTAAACTTCTCTCTTTACCAATATTTGAATAAAGAATTGGTATAACCATCATCTTAATATGTGGCAAATGTGTTTTTTTCTTTCTATGTTGAGTATCATTAGTTTTTTTTGTTGAGGAAGATTGGCCCTGAGCTAACATCTGTGCCAATCTTCCTCTGTTTTGTGTGTGAGATGCTGCCACAGCTTGGTTTGATGAATGGTGTGTATGTCGGCACCCAGGATCTGAACCCACACACTCAAGCCGCTGAAGTGGAGAGCCAAGATTAACGACTATGCCACTGGGCTGGCCCCTCATTAGGATTTTATATATTCAAGTGCATCAGTCAGTTATCATATTCCTCATGATGCTGTGACAGATTGTATTAGCAAGGAAAGCTACACAGATATATTTGGTCCCACATGTTCTTCTTAGAATGTGATATTGACTCTTCTCCATTTCTTCTGCCCAGCAGTCTCTCGGGACTGGTGCTTTTAGTGAAATCCAGTCACCCGGAAGCCACCACTTTGGAGTGAGCACATGGAAAGACAACACAGAGATACAGGAGGATGACTAAGGGGTCCTGATTGTTCCACACTTTAGCTGTTCAAGTCCAGGCAGCAGACGTGTGAATGAGTGAGTGAGCCCTCGGAGCATTTCAGGCTCCAGCTTTTGAGGCGCTCACGTGATGCTGAGTGGAGTGCACGCCAGCTGACCCACAGAGCCCTGCCCAGACAGGATTTGAAGAAGAATAAATGTTGTTTTAGCTAAGTTTGGCCTGGCTTTTTGCACAGCCGCAGTAACCAGAACAGATGCTTTCACGAAGTTGGCCTTTGGGAGTCTCCCCAACATGATTCCTACGTCCTTGGACATGATGCCAATGCTCTTCAATGGTTTCCTTGCTTTCTGGCATCAGACGATGTCTTAAGCTCCCCTTATACATTCTCTGCCTCAGATATGAAATCAGCCTTTTCCCCAAAGAGCCCTGATTCCTTTTAGTGGGGAATGCTATTTCCGGTTCAAAACGTGGGCATTCGGAAAGGTTTCAGTGGAACAAATTACAATAGAAAAATTACGTATTTGATGACAATAAAACAGTTCTACATGTTTCCCAAAGCAGAATTGAAAGAGAAACTATGAAGCTCAGCAGAGTGGACAAGAAAAACGTTAAAAATCCAATAAAAATAGAAAACAACATGAACTGGCAATTCTCAAAAGATGGAATACCAATGAATAATAGATACTGAATCATGTTCAACTTCCTAATAATAAAGAGAATATATACTATTTTTTCATTTATCAAATTAGTAGATTTTCTTTAAAAGAAATAAGCTTCAGTGTTGACAAGAATGCAGTAAAACTGTAATCTTGTCTACGTTGGTGGAAACGTCACTTGATTTTTGGCTTTCTGCTAAGTAATTGGGCAATGTGAATTCAGTTGTGATATGAAAACGTTGCAACCACTTGTGCTAGTTAGGATAGAGCCTAAGTTTGTTTTTCTTTCATACAACCAGGGAGAGTGGGCCAGGTTGGAAGGGCAGCTCTGCTTTCTGTGGTCATGTAGGGGCCCAATTTCCTTCCATTCTCTTGTTCTGCCATTTCCTAAGTGTTAAAGTTGTGTGGTTGAAGGCAGGTCACAGACAAGTCTGTGTTCCAGCTTGCATGAAGGGGAAAGAAGTCTAGGACAAGCAATTTGCTTTTAAGCAAGAGAGGTAGAATTCTGCTGACGAGGCCACCCCTAGCTGCAAGGGAGGTTGGGAGTTGTAGTTTTAGGATGGAAGACTATATATTTAGCTTCAACACTATTACTTAGGAAGCAGACCACATCCTTTGACTCAATAATTCCATTTCTGATCATCTATCCTAAGGAAATAAATCAATTACAGAAAATAAGTATTAATTGCTTAAAGAACAATAACTCAGCCAGGGAAAGTAATGTTCAATATGTTTCTTGCTAGAGAGGAAAACCATTTGAGAAACATCTGTGCACTATTATTGAAGGGGTTTAGAGGCCATGGTATGGAATTAAAGGAGAAGGGAAACCAGTGAAGGGTTTTAAGTAAAAGCGTGATTCTGTCTGATTCAGAAGAACATTCTGTTTGCCGTGTAGAGGACAGAGTGGAAGCAGTTGCTGTTGTCCAGGAGACACAGCATGGTGGTACTTGGAACTAGCGTTTTAGCAGTAGCTGTCTTTGAATATTAAACTTTGATTAGCTGTATAGATTTTGGAAGCAGCATTTTGTCTATGAGACCAAATTTCCCACTTTACTTAGCCTGTATAGTAAGCGATCGTGGCAGAAGATCACTAAGTGGGGTGTTGGTAGAGTCACATTTCTGGGAAGCGTTATTTTAAAATGTTCAAAGTTAATTATGTTTATAAAGTTAAAAATGAGCAAAGCGCCAAGAAACTCCAAACAAAAAGACACTTCCCGAGTAGAAAAATGTATCATTTTCATTTTCTTGTATTTTACTTTATTAATATGCTCTTTCCCACAGAATAATCACAAAATAATGAAAACCCCTGGCTGTCTTTGTTCTTTGCATTTAAACGGGATTGTACTATGTCCTTATGCATTTAAATAGTATCTAGTAGCCTCTTTGTTATGGAAATAATTTAATCTAATAATAATCTATTAGTCTATATAATTATTAATCTAATAATCTATTTGTCATTCTATATATAATATTAAAGTCATCTCTGTTATGTATCAAGCTTGTGATATTTTCCCCTGACTAGATGACCAGGTTGCCTGTGACTGTGGAACTCAATATGAGATTCCATGGGGCAACTAATTTCCATTTGATCTCTATTGGGAATAAGCCATGTAAAGAATAAAACTGTTTGAGTCACTTCATTTATTCTCATTACCTATTGAACACCTATTATGTTCAAATAACTGTAAATAATACCAAGGTGCATGACATTCAGTGGGTTTATAAGCTGGTCAGGAAGATCCTGTTTCTACATAAACATCTGAAATACAGTTGATAAACCAAAATCCCAGAAGTAATGCAGTTAAAATAGACAAAGAAAGCGAATTCTCCTCTCGGCTAGGGAGGTCCTTGCTGCCTAACTTGATTTTGCTATGATTTTGCTTCATAAAAGCTCAGTAATTTTGGCTGTTATTTCCTTAAAGGTTACATTTATTACTATATATCATAATGAAATTAAGATAAAACATGTTTTACTATCAGCCTTCAGATTCAGTATTAGATACAGAACATATTATGTATAAGGAGCTTTGATAAAGCTATTACTTTTTTGACATCACAGAAATAAAATTAGAAACCCTGTGCTAATAAAAAGAAATCTTACTTGAAACTATGCACACTGCTCAAATATCTCCCTGCCCCAATTCTAATATCCCCCGCTTTGTGCTAGGAACCTCCTAGGTGCTCAATAAACGGCTACTGAATGAATGAGCGCAAGCATGAATAGATGGTCCCGACTTTCTGCCTACTCACCTGTCTGTCTGTCTAGGTCTGTAAGTCTATTTCTGCTGGACTGTATGTGAATCCCCTCGCAGTGCAATTATTGTGCATGGCACCGAGTCTAGTGGTTACTCCCTGAGAACATCTGAAAACTAAAATCAGTGGTAACTAGTTTAAATAAAATCCATACAAAACCCACCAATATATTTTTTTAACCCACCAATATTTTATGACTTAAATGTCTGTCTGTCTATATATATAGATATATATATATACACACACACACCTATATAAGGATAATCTACACAAGGCGGGGGCAGTGATTGGCGGATGAAATCACTCCCAGGGTATTGGCATCTTGACAGTAGTTCATTCTTCACCTTCCCAGACCAGGCGTGGAACTCCAGTTACTTCCCATATATCTGATGAATTCTGGCTGCTTACAGATCCAAGTGCTTTTCTTGCTTATTTTTTCCTTCTGCTAGAAACAGAGGGAATCAGGCAAAAAAAAAATTTCTTTTTTGTGAGAAAACAACAGTTCCTTCCTCGGTACCACCGGCTTAAATGCAAGCCCAGGGCACCCAAATGATGCAACTGTGAGTGTGAAAGAGGCTGCGGATGGGCTGTCACGTCTGGCTGATGTGATGTCAGAGAGGATCATGTGGTGCTCTGTGGGCAGCTGGGACTGGCCCGCCGAAAGCACATGGATTACAGTCTGAGGCTGGAATGGGAAAGTCGGCTCCTGGGCTGCTGTCTCATAGACCTCAGCCTGCAGGGAAGCTGGGGGCTCTCGGATCTGCCCCGCTCCCGGGCCCCTCCTGCTGCGTGACTCACAGGCACATTGCAGAGAGAAGCTGCTGCTCCCAGTAAGTGCTTAAAGAAGGTCTTATTCAGAGCATTTTGGAAGCGGGGAGGAAGCCTTGGTGTTGATGGGGATTCCTGGAAGCCCTTTGTCAAACACTCTCCCAGATCTGGGCTGGGCAGGTCTCTTTTACATGCCATCCTGGAGGTCATAGGCAGCACTGATGTGCAAATGTCCCCCAGCCCCTATTTTGGTTTGTACTCCATGTGATGTGTTTTTCTGATTTGCGTTTTCTATTTTTGTAATTTAGGGCAGATTTGTTAGATATGGTTAAAGTGGGTTGATTTCAGATTCCCAGACCCCTGAGAGGACCTGGTGTTCTCTGCATGGTAAGCAGGGACACGGGAAAGAGGGTGGTGGCCCTCGGTCGGAATCCCTGCTTGTGTTAAGCTACTGGCTGTGTCTGTGCCGGAGAAATTTTTCGTGGTTGCCACCCCTTTTCTGCTTGGGGTGAATAGGTGGTGGGAGAGAAAGCAGGCTAAACCAGCCGTGAGGAGCATGGAGATTGGGGTAGTTTCTGGCAAATTGTAGTGCCGTTAATATATTGCCTTTTCTTAATGGTCTAATTTATGTTAGGTGGTGTCAGCTGGCAGAACAGGTGCCGGGAGTGAAAGCATGATGGAGTTCTCTCTCCCTGTGCCCAGCCAGCAAATTGTCTTTCCTGCTTCCGAAGCCCAATTACAGAATGGGGAGAAGTGCGGGAGGTACAGGTTTCCAAGCACGTTATTGGTTTTTGCTGGTAACAAGCGTCGCATTCCCGCACCCAGGCAGCTGCAGAGAGCCTCGCCTCTGCGATGTTTAGGTGTGGCCTTTTTGGAGAGCAAGGGAGTAAATCCAATAACACCTTACTCTTCCTTCTAGGAGTATAGCGCTAAGTTTATTTAGAGACTGAAAATAAGCGTGTGTGGTCGGAAGGGGCCGTAAAGGGAAATTTAGGAGAACAGACTGTTTATTTGCCTTGGCACTTTTCTATGAACATTTGAGGCCAAGGTGTAGGATGTCTGCTTGAAAGACAATAAGCAAATATTAAATAATTAGGCTATGTCTTTGAGCATTGGAAAAATATTCTTTTGTTTTGTTTTGTTTTTTTAAGGCATAATTCTAGCCTTTTCTGTGAGTCTCTGCACAAACTGTAGGCTTTGGGGCCAAAGACTGATTCCAGAACCCTTTAAGCATTCCAGAAACTTTTGGGTGGGAAAGACGGTGGGATGGGAGCAAAGGAAGTATGCTTAGGTGAGGTCTATTCTCTTTTACAGCGTTTTGCAATAGATGATTTAAGTCCCAGAACCTCAGACAACAGACAAGAGCTTGCCCCACCCATTTTGTTGTGAACGTGGATTATTCAACTTGCCATTTTATTCCACTGAACTGCACGAGCTGTAAGTGCAGAGAGGGTTCTAATTCATCCTCTGAGCCCTGTGAAATAGAGTGCGAGCCAAATGAAATGGAGATTCCCTCCGTCCTGCCCCACCCCGCCTTGTCCTCCTTCCATGTTCTTGAGTGAAGCTAGATTTATGCTGCCAACAGTCCCTTTTCTGGCTTAGAATTTTGTTGGCCATTTCGGAGAAGCTGACAAAGGGCACAGGATGTGCAGCTGGTACTTGCTGGGGGAAAGCAGGTGAGCAGAGTGTGAGGAATGATTTCAGAGGTACTCTTACTGACCCAGCCCTCTCTCTCTGCCTTCTCCGATCAGCCCCTGGACCACACCCCCCTTTTTGGCCACATGCCAAGCACTGTATCTCTCTGAAGGAAAGCCGGATGAAATGATGCCCTTGCTTGGTCATAAAACCGAGGAGCCCTTCTCTCTCTGTAAGCACACACCGCCTGCTTTTTAGGGTAGAGATGTCCATTTATGAGAATTTTAGAATTTCATTTCTTTGGAAATTAATACAGTACTATGAAAAGAAATGGAAGGAAATTACTCATTTCCCCATCTCATGCACACAAGCTCTGTTTAATGTCTTTGTGCTTCCTTCTTGTCTTAACCATCACTTTCAGCAGGCTATGATTAATGCAGAGGGGCCATCGATACTCCAGATTTCTACTTTTCAGGAAAGGCAAATGCAGTGAGGGACTTGGAGCTGGAACAGACCTTAAGGACTGACGGTTCATCCCCTTATTTTACAGAGGGGAAAACTAGCCAGAGTTGTACATGTGATGAGTGACAGAGTCAGGACCACAACCCAGATCTCCTGCCTTCCAGCTCAGTGCACCTTCTGCAGTCACGAAACTTAAGGAGAGAGTATTTTCCTACAAAATTCGGTGTTTTTCAATTTCAGGTTATTTTTTATTCTGTTTAGCTGTGTTATTACTAGTAAAATCACTGCAATTTCACTTTCCTAAGAATATGTTGCAATAGACTGGAAAGTCCTTAAAAAGAAAATTAGGGGCTAGCCCAGTGGCGTAGCAGTTAAGGGCACACGTTCCACTTCGGCGGGCTGGAGTTCGTGGGTTCAGATCCTGGGTGCGGACATGGCACTGCTTGAGAAGCCATGCTGTGGCAGGCGTCCCACATATAAAGCAGAGGAAGATGGGCACGGATGTTAGCTCAGGGCCTGCCTTCCTCAGCAAAAAGAGGAGGATTGGCAGCAGATGTTAGCTCAGGACTAATCTTCCTAAAAGAAAAAAAAAGAAAATTAAGTTCCATGTTCTCAGGGGAGTAGCATGTATATATTTTTGTGGCTCTTGCGATGAGATCTCAGATAGCTGATCACTAATTTTCCAGTCTTGCCTTACTGGGGATGTGGCCCACTCTAATTAATATCAGGATCATTGTTGAGTTATGGAAAATCAAATACCACAAGAACATTTAGAAGTTTCTTCCCATTTAGGTAGTTTTCTGAGTCATATTAATGCTCTTTTTTTACACAGGCCCTATTCATGGTGACATATTTAAAACCATTTAAGAGATACTTAATTTAAAAGTTTCAGCTTAACTTACTCTCTTTAGATTATTGCTAGACCCAAAAGAGATTTTCAAAAAAATACTTGTTGATTGATTTATAGAATATACAGAACATTAAAATGTCTACTTATGAATGTAACGAGATTTAAAAGATAACGCAATATAATGCTGTTCCATAATGGTATTAGAATGCCCATCTGTTAATTATTCAGTCTAATTTTGGTCAGGGTGACATTCACATATTTGCTTGAAATCAGTGTAAATATGAATAAATGTCACATGTAATTCATCATGTTGATGCTATTTGTAAAAGCAATAAACACATAATTAGATTGGGTGTTGTTTAATTACATTTTTTGGAAGCCTTGACTACAATACAGAAGCCCTCTGATTATATCCTTAATGTGAAACAACCAGTTTCTACTGGTCCAGTGAGGGCATCTTTTCATTCTAGACGTTAAACTATAGTGATATATTGGGAGAAATTAGTTCTGGTAGCTTTGAGTAGTTTCAACAAGAATAATTGGAACACTGTTCTAAAGAGCCTGTGCTCTCCAGCTCGGAAACAAATGGCTGCATGTGTGACATTTCTAAATGGTGACATCTTCAAGGAACCCTCTAGCTGATTTCTTATTTTAAGCTTCAGGTTGTGGAGGGGGAAAAAACAAAACAGAAAAGGGAAATTAGGAATTGATGTTCCTAATGTGGAGAAACAGAGACTCCAAATAAAGATAACACTTATTTTAAAAAGATGTAACTAAGAGGAAATGCAAAGAAGGTGGTTCTCTAGACGCTTGATACGGTGAAAAGCTGCTGTCCTCGGTGTAAATTTCACTCCTTAAGGTCCTGGGTGCCTTTAACTGGTTCCATTTAGGCAGAAAGCACAAGCAAATATCTCTTGTTGTAAACAAAGCAACAGATTTAAGTTAATGCTAATGTGTTCACAGCCAGAGCCAAAAGCTTTTCAGGGTTATTATAACACACTGGGCTCTTAGCCCATCCATCTAAATGTCTAGAATAGACTGAAGTTATGGAGCAGTCCATTGTATACGCCATCCCACATGAGAGCCAGATGCTACTGTTTACTGTGCTAGTAACTTTGCCAGCTTCAATGTGAAATCTGAGATTACTGCTTGGGGTCAATGGAAGTTATAGATTGATTTTTCTGACCATAAATTTAAGCTTCTACACTCCAGTCTGTTTTGATTAATGCTGATTTTTTAGAACAATCTCTTAAACCTAATTTACGCCCAACTGTCTAAGCTGTTTAGACGGAGAGCTTCCTTGTGAAAACTGTGTTTATTTATTGTCTTTTGGGCTTTGGGTTTGATGTGGGTCTTCAGCACATCTTGGTCCTTTGTCTTGAGCGTGGAAAAGAAGTCATGAAGATGTACAACGCCACGCTTGAAAATATCACCACAACACAGTCTTTGAGAAGATTTGGTAGAAAAGTAGTTCTGTGTATATTGATTTAGAAAAAGACTCTCCAGTGTCCTCAGTTGAAAACAGTGTCGGATTTCGCTGACATTGTTAGTCTCTTATTCCTTGATCTTACCCCATTTGGTTTGTGCCTTTTGCATCAGATTAAACTGGTTTTCGGGGAAGTGTTGTAAGTAGTAATGATAATAACAACAATAACAACTCCAGATGCTGAGCACTTCCCGTATGCTGGGCCCTTTACCAACACTGCGTTTATCTATGGACATTTCACAGGTGGTAAGGTGAACTTGTACCAAAGCATGTGACTTGTCAGCTGAGATTCCAACCAGGTCTTTCTAAGTCTAAACCTCTATCTCTTGTAATTATGCTTATTGTTTCAACTATAGATTTCTTTAGAGTTGTGTACACAGACATAAAGGTTGTGACAAAGACCTTTTATTTACATACAACACACAGATTTGGTGAGGGGAGGAGAGAATGCCTTTATTTTGGATACCATTAAGTTAATAAATTGTGGTGTGATATGGTTAAAAGATATGGGAAATGCTCACGTGTGCTACTTACCTGCTTGTTGGTTCTACTTTAAGGATCTAGAAGGCAGTCCGCATAGCAAGCTCCTGATGAAAATACCATCATTTAACAAAATTTTGTATCACAGGACCTTGTTTTTAAAAGCATAGTTCTTTCAACTTTATCCAAAACATGGTAGCTTTATAGTCAATTTAACTTGCTGTTCAACGTTGGAGGGCTTCCTAAAGTGTAACAACGCGCTGTTAAAATATTTCGCAGAACGCTAATACTGGAAGTCTGAAAAAGCCCAACATCATATTTGTGACATTTTCCTCCTTTTGCGCATCAGTTCATGTCCCCTAACCTGAGTAGGCATTTGTCCACTTAGCTTAGAGTTCTTTAAGCTCCTTGAGAGAAGGGCTGAGTTTCACCTTTGTCTTCCCAGAACTGGGCACAGTGGCTGCTACAGGAGGTTGCTTGTTTGCAAAATTGCCATCCACCGTGAGGCCCAGCTCTTTCAAGGTGTAAGCTTAGTGGTTGAAACTTCAAAGTTGGATTTCTTTGACATTTTAACAGAATACACTGTGGAAAAACAGAACAAAAACCAGAAAACAAAATCTAATCCAAACTGAACTGCTTGTGCCTTGATTTTTGGCAAAGAAATGTCACAAATCCTTTCATGCTAGCCATTCAGAACACCCATTGTTGGGGCTCTTGTTTGCGGCACTTAAAAGTACACCCTTAAATGTGGTTTTCAAGTGCTAATGAAAAAATATGCTCCAGAAAGTTTTACTTGATTAGATCTTTTTCTCATCTTGGTGTTGGAACATCCACTTTGCAATTCGTAGCTTGTCCTCATTGCTTAATATCACTGGGTTTTATATAAAGGCAATATTAAACCATCCCTACTGAAGAATGAAGCTGAGTTGAAAAGTAGATTTTGCATCCTTTCACAGTCACATAAGTATTGTTTTGTCAGGAAAGGCTGTTGCTTCTCCATATTGTACATTTTATGCTTACTAAAACTTTGTTGAAATAGATAAAATCATATTCTTTCTAGTTATAAAGTTACTTTTAGAATAATATTGCAGAATTTTAAACTCCTCATTCTGATATTGTACAGTATTCAATTTCAGAATAAACTAAGACCTGTAAGAACATTTGGCTGAGATGTTACTAAAAATAATTGTTGCTCTAAAATTTCACACAGGGAATAACATTCTATAGTTTCCTATTTGTTATATGCTCTTGCTTCATTTTCCATTTGGGGTTGAAAAGAAGAAATTTAGAAAAAATATTTAAAAAGGAGATGTATTGGGGCTGGCCTGGTGGCATAGTGCTTAAGTTTGCCCACTCCATTTTGGCAGCCCGGGGTTTGCGGTTTGGATCCAGGGCACAGACATACACACCACTCATCAAGCCATGCTGTGGCAGCATCCCACATACAAAACAGAGGAAGATTGGCACGGATTTTAGCTCAGTGACAATTATGCTCAAACAGAAAGAGGAAGATTGGCAACAGATATTAGCTCAGGGCCAACCTTCCTCACCAAGAAAAAGAAAAAACAAAAAAAGAAAAAGAAAATGAAATGTGTTGGTGCTTTGTAAGATCCCGGTATGCTGCCTCAGTTAAATCTAAATTATTGCTATAAAGAGAAAACTATATACTTGTGATTAGATACGAATCTGTTTAAATTATTTAAAGTTTAATTTTTAAAAAAGGCAAATCCCCTTAAAAGTAGCCGGCCCAGCATATGTTAGTTAGTCAATACTTAGCTGGGACATGTCGGTTGGAAGGACAGAAAGTGATCTGTAGCAGCTGGATTGTAAGGCGGGTCTCATGTGGACATGGGGCTGATTGAAAGGTGGTCTTGCATTCACTTTGAACCATCAAAGAAGTTAACGGAGAGCGTTGGCTCTACTGAAGAAAGTCTTGGAATACCGAAATAGAAAATGTGTGAATCAGAATAAGCAAAATAGGTGATGCTAGGTAGGGGGAGATGACAGCAAGCTAAAGAGGCAATCTTATAGAGCATAGTAGCTCCAAAACCCAGAACACTGGAATATTGGATTGGACACATGGTGGGGATTTCTGAGTTTAGAGGTATCAGGGCAATTTTCCTAGATAAATCTGGGAGGACACCAAGTGAGATTAGTGTAAGCCGTGACTGATCATCACAGTTAATGATTAGTTTTGATGATACATCATGTACCCAGGTGGCTGTAGATTTTGTTTTTTCCTTTTAATTTATGAATGATTTATGTTTTTGAATATATAATATACTGTCCCCATTTCAAAAGGTACAAAAGGATAAATAAGTCTTCCTTCTTCCCTGGGGCTTGAGTTCCCCTCCTCAGAGACAACTGCTGTTTTTGGTTCCATGTGTATTTTCTGGTTATATCCCGTGACTATATATACGTGTATCTATATCTATCTTGTAAAACACAAATTGGAGCATGCTTCATACACTATTCTGTGCCGTTTTTCACTTAATATGTCTTGGGTATTGCTCCATATCAGTATGTACAAAGTTACCTTTTTCTTTAAACAAATGTTTTATTATGAAAACAAAATTAGAATGTATAATGAAGTCCCGGGTATCTATTATCCAGCTTCAACATGCATACCAGTATTTTGCCAATCTTACTGTGTATAAGATGATATTAATGAATTATCATTAACTTGTGTTAATGTATAATATGTAATGTATCATTAACTTAGGTGTGGTCGGTGCCTAGTGGGTATGTTAAATAATTTTTTATTATCAATTAGAGATGCATGCTGATATATTTATGAGTAAATGATATGTTGTCTGATGTTTGAGATTTGTTTTAAAATATACAAGAAAACATGATGTGTGGGAGGAATAGCTTGACCCAAGACTGGCAAAATATTGAAGTTGGATGAATGCAGATTCATTATATTATTTCTTTGCTGTTGTGTATGTTGAAAAATTTTCATAATAAGAAATACATTTGCTATTCTGGTTTCGTCTATACCTCCCCCTTTTTCTCTGGAGTATTTTAAAATAAATCCTAGATATCGTGTAATTTTACCCATAGAAGCTTCAGTTTGTATTCCTAAGACATAAGGACTTTAAAAAAATCCCTATAATGCTGTTATCACATCTCAGAAAATTAACAGTAATTCTTAATATGATCTAAAACCTAGTCTGTTTTCCAATTTACCTCATTTTCTCAAAAATGGCTTTTTATAGTTGTTTTGTTTAAATTAGGAACCAAATTAGGTCCACATATGGCATTCTTTTAAACTTCAATAGTTCTCTTCCTTTAAAGAAAAAAAGCATATTTATCTTTTCAAGAAACAAGGTTATTTATCCTGCAGAAGACCCTACTTTCTTGATTTGAATGTTTCCTCCAAGTGCTGTTCAACTTGTTCCTCTTTCCCTCGTATTTGAGGCTTGATTAGATTCAGGTTGAATATTTTTGGGCAAGAATCCTTCCTAGGTGGTCTTGCTGTGTTCTTGCTGTGTCATCTCAGGAGGCTCATGTGTTTCTGGTTTCACTTCGGGTGATTCTAAGATTGAGCGGAGGATTTGGGTGGCGTCAGCCTGATCTGCCCATTATAAAGTTTCCCATCCACATTTCACCTAATGTTTTTGGCATCCAGTGGTTATCATTGCCTCAGTCCATTATTCCATTAAGTGTTGCAAAATACTTTCTAATTCTTCCACTTCTTTTGAGGTTCCCCTCATCAACTTCTTTATTAGCCTAAGTACAGTTGGTTTATTCTTTGTAAAGACCACATAGCATTTTATTGTACCAGACTTTAACTGGTCCTCTGTTTATGGATACTTGGCATGTTTCTTTTTCTATCTCTTGGGTTGTTTAAATATTTTTTCTTACTGTATTTTCTCATATACTTACGTATTTATGATGAATACTACACTATGGAATTTTAGGAGTTATATTTTAACAGAAGAGTAATTATTGACATTTTAACGTTCTGCATGTTAATTTAGTATAAATATGAGAGTTAGAGTCAGACAGACCTGTATTTTAACTCTGGATCATTTATTAATCACATGACCTTGGGCAAATTATTTATCCTTTTCAAGCCTCATTCTCCTCGTTCATATATTGGGAATAATGATGACATCTGGTATCTTGACTCTTCTAAGGATTAAATAGAATAATCTATCAAAATGCTTGGTACAGTGCCTACCATGTTGTAAGTGCTCAGTAAGATGAACTTTTTGTTAATATTTGAGGATTAAATGAAATAACACATGCAAAGTCCATTGGACAGGGCCTGGCAAATAGATGCTTAATAGTGCTACTCTTCTCCCTTCCTTTGTTTTTCCTCCAATTTGAGCAGCAGTGAAGGTTATTCTTTCTCCTAGACTGTTTTCAGGAATGAAGAAAAAAAAAAAGACAAACCTTAGCTGCCCTGAGCTTTTTGCTGGAAGTGGTCCTTCCGTCATTCTGCTGTTAGCCTTATGGAGAGCCACCTGGAATTGCTGGGGTCACAGCTCCCCGTCCCGGAGGCCTTGCTGCATACTGAGAAATGCCCACTTCTCAGCTGCCTCAGTCCAGAAGGGACCAGGTAGAATGCAAGCAACTCTGTGAGCTGTGGAACAGAGTGTTCCCCTCTGCTGCCACGCTCTCCCTGCCCCATCCATGGTTTCCAGCTCATTTTAGGATTAGAAAGTTATCCTGATGTGACTCTAAGTCTGTGTTACTTCCTATACTCTGTCTAAACTCAGGTGGGAATTAAAACTAAATAGAATCATGACAAATGAACATTCCCAAATGTTACTTTAAATAGCATTTGCCTGAAAGTTACGTTAAATTATTTTTTCTAGAAACTCATGAGTACACTCTCTCCTGCCCTCTTCGTATTTCTCTTTCCCATATATTCCTCATCTTTGTAACATCTTTGGCTTTAGCTTTATTCCTCCACTTTCCCCTATCAAATCATGGTCAGCTTTTCCTCTTTCCTCTATGAACTTCAGGCCTCTAGCATCTCCTCTCCTACTTTCTGCTCTCATCCTATAACCTTTCAATTCTCAGAAGCACCATGAAGCAAGGAGACATTCTGCACCATCTCGTCATCCAAGTGATTGGATAAAGCTGGCCTTTCTCAGCATCACCCCATTTCTTCTTCCTGTGTTCCTGTGTTATAGCTGACAAGCACTATACTTTCATGCACTGATCCCAAGTTTTCAGACATGCAGAATGCAGAAAGGTTAAGTCATTTGAAAAGATGTGCCGAAGATAATAACATCGAGTCAGCACTGCAGACTGGAAAAGAACAATTGACTCCCTGATGTTCAGGATCAGGCTGTTTTTCAATGAAATGTGCTGAAGGAGCACACATGCGTTTTAGTAACAGCCTGGAAAACAAGAGATATTTCTGGTCATTCTAGTGATGTTTGTTCTGTCTGCTTCGATAGAAGGATATCATGAACGTGTGCTGAGTCTTCAAAGAGTGGTGATGCTAAGTGTTTTGATGAATTTGAATGAATGTTATCAAATATTAAAGTATGGTTTTGATTAAGATGAATGTCATTTGGTGTATTCATTGAAATTTGGAGCATCACAAACTCTCACAGAATTGCTCTGTTACTTAAATTAAAAGTAAAGTATAAAGTGGAGGAAAATGATCAAGAACACGAAGACTGCTTATTTTTTTCAGTTACCTTATGATTAATCCATGACAAGTTAGATTTCACCAGCCGGCTTTAAACAATAATGGCCCATGTCTGCTCTTCATCCTGGGTATAGTTTTTATTGATTGATGGAAGACTTTAAAGAGAATTAAATGTAATGGTTGAAATTTTGTCTCTCACATTCTCTGTACCTGGGAGTCCTTCAGGGGGAAACCTCTTAAAAATGCCTGCTTGTGTGCTTTCTCCGCTAGTTTTGCACTCCTCTGTATGTTGGCCAATGGGCTGTTGTTCCATCTCTGAAGGACAAGAGTTTTTCCTCCTGCTTTCACTCATTCATGCAACACTAATTTATTGAGCAACTATGATGTGCTAGAGCTAGTGCTGTGTGCTGGAGGTACAAAGAGGAATAAGACGTGGTCCTGGTCTGACAGCTGGCACCAGGCGAAGCATCTCTGTCTGGAACAGGCAGCATTTCCCAGAGTGCGCTCTGTGGCCTCTCCTGGGACCCTTCCTCAGCTGCGGAGTCCAGATCTTGGGATAGGCTTAGGAATCTGCATTTTCATCAGATGATGCTTGTGCACTGGCCCAGAGCATGGCAGGAGTGAGGTGGTTAATAGGGAGAGTAACCGCCAGCGTGCGATGCACTGCATCCCACAGAGAGAGCTGTCCATTCAGCGTCGATATTTCTGGGAGGCTCCTCAGGAAGGGAACCCTTGCCTGGCTTGAAGGAGCTTCCTCTGGAGGGGGCCGGCTGAAGTGCTGATATAACAGCGTCTGGGAAGGGTGTGAATTCTCTCCTCCAGAAAGTCACAGTCCTAGATTAAGGGACAGATTCTGGGTTAGGTGGGGAGTACTGCTTGGGGGGGATACGGGCCCAGGGCTTATATCCCTAGAGGGTCCATAATTTAGCCCCTACGATGTCCAAGAGGGAGAATATAGCTGACAGCTAATATTATGAGGACTTGTTTAGGGTGAGAAGTATGCAGAGATAAAACCATAAGAGCAAACACATGCACAGTGTCTTGCTGCGCCTCGGTGCTGTCCTAAGCACTTTACATGTATTAATTCATTCAGTCCTAACCACCTTATGAGGTAGGCGCTAGTAGTAGCATCCTCATTTTATAGATGAAGAAACAGAGAGGTTAAGTAAGGCTCAAAGTCACTCCGCAGGGCCAGGACTCCAACATGGGTAAGCGTAGAGTAGAATGCAAGCTCATCACCTCTGCATTCAACTGCCTCTCAGAAGCATCATCGTTTAAAATGGTCACAGCAGAAGTACGCACCTTTCCCACTGTTCTACGTGAGCACTGATTGCTCTCAGCTCTTCACCAAGCAATGCCCTCCCTCCCCATGGGCCACACAAAGAACACTTCTGGAAGCCCTGTCAACCGCCCTTGTAAATGACTTCAGGTCTGGTTTCTTCTGTTGTAGAGAAGAAATTACATGCTTCTTTTTGCTGTTACCTTATAATCTAGACACATACGGAAACCCCTCTACAGAAGACCTGGTCGTCACTCCCTGACATGAAGATGGGGTGTTCTGTCTTTAGAGATGAACCCACAACATCTTGTCTTTAAGCAAGTGTGTATGATGCAAAAGCCAACAAAACAAAACAAAACAACCTTGCGGTGTGTATTTAGAAAGCTGACCACTTTTTAATTTCTTTGGTTGGTTTTAATTTCAGATTGGCTATCTAAAGGCTTTCATGTTGTGTGTTCAGTAATGTGGATAATTATTAACTTAAGCTTAAAAAATGTTAAGGGAAAATACGTTTGAATTCTATCTGAGCTTCTGACATGAAGAGTTCCTTGACTGGGGTTCTTTTTTAGGAGCTGTTTAACATTTTTTACATATTATACCGGATGACAGAGACCTGGCTTACAAACAGATCTGAAGGTGTCTTGAATGAGAAGGAAATTGGTGGAAAATGAGATCACTTTCTTTTTTTCTGTAGAACGAGGAGCAAAAGGGCCTGCCATTTCTTGGGAATTTTGCCCAGTGGCCTGGCAGCCTAGACTTGTTCCTGGCTTCCTCGTTAGAAGAATTACACCCACAAAACATTGTCTTACTGATCAAATAATTCTTGGGTATGGGTTTGCTGCATAAACACTTATTCTTTTTTTATTGTTTTATCGAGGTCATATTGGCTTATAACATTGTATACATTTCAGGTGTACGTTATTATATATCAGTTTCTGCATAGACTGCATTGTGTTCACCACCATAGCTTCTATCCGTCACCATACATATGTGCCCCTTTATCCCTTTTGCCCTGCCCCCACCCCCTTCCCCTCTGGTAAACACTAGTCTGTTCTCCTTATCCATGTGTTTATCTTCCACATATGAGTGGTTCATATGTTCATCTTTCTCTGTCTGGCTTATTTCACTTACATAATATCCTCAAGGTCCGTCCATCTTGTTGCAAATGGCAAGATTTTGTCTATTTTTATGGCTGAATAATATTCCATTGTATATGTATATACACCACATCTTCTTTATCCATTCATCCATTGATGGACACTGGGTTGCTTCCACATGTTGGCTATTGTGAAAAGTGCTGCAAGGAACACAGGGATGCATAAATCTCTTTGAATTGTTGATTTCATGTTCTTTGGATAAATACCTAAAAGTGGGATAGCTAGATCATATGGTAATTCTATTTGTAATTTTTTGACAAATCTCCATACTGTTTTCCATTGTGGCTACACCAGTTTGCATTCCCACCAGCAGTGTATGAGAGTTCCCTTCTCTCCACATCGTCTCCAACACTTGTTATTTCTTGTCTTCTTAATTATAGCCATTCTAACCGGTGCATAAATACTTATTCTCCCACTTAACAAATAACTCTTGCCTGGTTGTGTCAACTTGTAGCTTTACTGAAGGGCATGGTTATTTCTGGCTATGAACTTCTCACAGGTCAGGAATGACTATAGACCCCATTGAATATCCAACGTCAAATTATTTATATTAATTCAAACTAATTATTTTCCATTAAAGATAATTTGTACTTCTTATAAAAAATTCAATAGGAGAAGACATTTTTGAAGTAAAAAGTGAATGACCCTTTACCCCACATTATTTTTGATGTCAACAGATATCTGGTGCTTCTCTTAAAATAACATTCCCACTGAAGAAAGCAATAGATTAAACCTCTGAAAGCTAGAGTTATGATTCATAAGAGTAATTTCTTTACTTTTAACTATTGAGATATTATATTAGTTTCATATTGTTGCTATAATAAATTTCCACAAACTCAGTGACTTAAAACAACGCAAATTTATTACTTTACAGTCTGGAGATCAGAAGTCCCAAATGGGTTTCACTGGGCTGAAAGCAAGGTTTTGGCAGGGCTGTGGTTCCTCTGAAGCCTCTAGGGGAGAATTTGTTTCCTTGCCTTTTCCAAATTCCGGAGGTCGCCTGCATTTCTTGGCTCCTGATCCCATACACAAAGAACATCACTCAGCCCTGTGGCTGAGTGGCTAAGTTCACGCGCTCTGCTTCGGCAGCCCAGGGTTTCGCAGGTTCAGATCCTGGGTGCAGACCTAGTACCACTCATCAGGCCATGCTGAGGTGGTGTCCCACATGGCATAACCAGAAGCACCTACAACTAGAATATACAACTAGGTACTGGGGGGCTTTGGGGAGAAGAAAAAAAAGAGATTGGCTACAGATGTTAGCTCAGGGCCCATCTTTAAAAAAAAGAACATGACTCCAACCTCTGGTTCTGTCATCACATCACCTTCTCCCTTGTTGACCCTCTTGCCTCCCTCTTATAAGGATCCTTGTGGTTACATTGGGCGCACCTGGATCATCCCCCCATCTCGAAGTCCGTAGCTTAATCACATCTGCAAAGGCCCTTTTGCCACATGGTGTAACATTCACAGGCTCCAGGGGTTAGGATGAGACATCTTTGGGGAAGGGACATTATTTAGCCTACCACAGAGATGTCAACTGTGATTTGCTAAGAGATTTTGTGTGGGAGAAATTCACGTGAAATTAGCACTTCTCCCTCAACTATCCTTTCTTTTTTTATCATCCAAATACCAGACGCTCCGTTAAGGTCTCACATTTGATTTACCTGAGAACACCCGACAGTGATGTGAAGAAACTGGAGCTCTAGTGGCCCATGAAATGTTAAGAGATGTTTTATGTTAAATAATGTTCTCAGTCAAAAGAGATTGAAAAATATTGCATGTTCTATCCCACCCACCTTCATCTTTAATGCATATTAGCATATGGAAAAGGTGCTGAGAATTCTTGCTCTTGTCTGTGATTCCAAATGTCTTTTACAATGAAATGTTTTTTTTTTTAAGAATGCTTATTAAGGATCTTCTAAAGGATACCAATGTACTATGTTTGGGGAGTGTTGTCCTTAATGTGGTCTTTCATTCTAAAGATTTTTTTTTCCTTTCTCTCCCCAAAGCCCCCCAGTACATAGTTGTATATATTTTAGTTGTGGTTCCTTCTAGTTGTGGTACACGGGATGCTGCCTCAGCATGGACTGATGAGCAGTGCCATGTCTGCACCCAGGATTGGAACCGGTGAAACCCTGGGCCGCTGAAGCAGAGCACGAGAACTTAACCACTTGGCCATGGAGCTGGCCCCTGGTCTTTCATTCTAAAATTTAACTGTATTGCCCTGAAAAAATCATAAAATGGGTATATGGGTATATTGGAGCTCACTCTAAATATTTCCTAAGTAACATCTTTTTTGTTTAATCTTCTTTCTCTACTGTGTATCTGGAACTTAGTTTCTTTAGACTTTAAAGCAACCAACTTTCATAATTTAAATTCAAAACCTGACATTAAGAATAACTTATATTTCTGTAAATAAATATTTAGAATAATATTACATGCATACAAGAATTTTGTGACTATAACACAAAGTTGTTTTGAAAAGTAAGATAATATCTTGATGTTTTTTAAGGTATGTAGAAAAATTTATTATTGTGAATACTATCTCAGATTCACAGGACTGGAATACATTAATTTTTTTTTTTAAAGATTTATTTTTCCTCTTCTCCCCAAAGCCCCCTGGTACATAGTTGTATATTTTTAGTTGTGGGTCCTTCTAGCTGTGGCATGTGGGACACCACCTCAGCATGGCTTGATGAATGGTGCCATGTCTGTGCCCAGGATCCAAAGTGGTGAAACCCTGGGCTGCTGAAACGGAGCACACAAACCCAGCCACTTGGCCACAAGGCCGGCCCCAGGAATACATTAATTTCTTTAAAAATTGTATTCACCTTTGGTACAGCCACTATGGAAAACAGTATGGAGATTTCTCAAAAAGTTAAAAATAGAAATACCCTATGACCCAGCCATCCCATTACTGGGTATCTATCCTAAGAACCTGAAATCAGAAATCCCAAGAGTCCCTTGCACCCCTATGTTCATCGCAGCATTATTTACAATAGCCAAGACGTGGAACCAACCTACATGCCCAGAAACTGATGATTGGATAAAGAAGATATGGTATATATACACAATGGAATACTACTCAGCCATAAAAAAGACAAAATTGACCCATTCGCAGCAACATGGTTGGACCTCGAGGGTATTATGTTAAGCGAAATAAGCCAGTCAGAGAAAGACGAACTCTATATGACTCCACTCATAGGTGGAAGTTAATATATTGACAAGGAGATCTGATCGGTGGTTACCAGGGAAAAGGGGGGCTGGGGGGAGGGCACAAAGGGGGAAGTGGTGTACCCACAACATGACTAACAATAATGTACAACTGAAGTCTCACAAGGTTGTAATCTATCATAACATTAATAAAAAAAAAAAATTGTATTCACCTTTTCCCTATTTTGAGAAGATGTTTCCTCTAAAGTGGTCCAGAATGGTACTTGATAACTTATGTTGATTCATCTGAGAGCTCCCAACAATGGTGTGAAGACAGCTTTAGCTCCTCTGCTGAGTTCACGGTTAGACAGCTCTTAGCATAGGTTGGCAATGTGTCTTTGTCAGATAAGATTTTCATTGCACTTTCTTTGTCCCTTCCTTATGATACTGATCACAGTTTATCATACATTATTAGTTTCCTGTCATGGCTTATCTGCCCAAAAGAAAGTTCTTGAGACTAGGAGCCATCACTAGGTCCCTCTTGGTGCCTGGCTCAATGCTTCTCCTTTAGCAGGAACTGGACCCATGCTCGTCGAATGAATGACTCAATGAGTGAATGAATGCATTAACTTAGGATGGAAATTCTAGCAGTATCAGGTGTACACTTCAATCATCCATCAGTTGATCCATCCATTTATATCCTTCCGTACTTAAAATTTGAGGAAAACTCCCAGAGATATATACAGAGCAAGGAAAATCTAAATTGAAAATAGCTAGGATAACTAAGGCAAAGGAAAGATAAAGTTGGAAAGTAAAATGGATTTAAGAGTGAGCCTCATTCTGAAAAATATTTGCCATAAAATCTTATGCATTTGCAAGGGGAGGACATTGATTTGGTGCTAAGCTTACTAGAAGTTTATGAAGGAAGCAGTTAGTTATTTGATTTTCAGTATCTAGAAAATTATGATGTCATTTGCTCACGTGAAACATAGTTATCCCTGGAACTTGGACCAGAAAGAAATTCTTCTCATGGGATATCAGAAGGAGTTCACTGTGTAATATAAAGAATAACGTATTCAACTCATGTTTACTCTAAACACAGCAGTGCATTTCAGAGAGAAATCTTGCATATTACTCTCCGTTTATACTGATGGCATTTCCACCATCATGGCAGAACCTAAATAAGGAGTGCACCTGTATAAAGGGATAAACAGAGTTTCATGAAATCCCATTATGCTAATAAAATTGCAAAAGAGCTATCAAACATTTTTTGCAAAATCCGTGTTTAGCAATTATTGTGCTAAGTATAAAATTTTGCTAGGAGGTAAAAGAAAAGAATGTGGAATAATGTAGAATCTCTTGCCTGGTGGTTAGAATAAATACGTTGTAATCAATTAATATAATCAATTACCTGAAGATGGGGCTCAAATATTGATGAACATTGTTTACTTAGGTGTTTTTTCTTTTTCTCTGTACATATAACTACAGAATGCAGCAAATAGGACTAGTTATAAAACAACAGGGAAAATTCAGTTAAACATAGAGCATTTATCTTCCTTATATTGCAATTTAAGTTCCTTTTCAGTAGAAGGAAATGGAGTCTAGTGAGAATTCACAGATACCAGTTATTCCAGAAAATGATGACTTAAAAGGAAGGTGTGAGAATAGAAACCAATTAAAGAAGGGAATGCACCTGGAGCCCTCTCTTGGGGTTGGGAAAGCTGGATGGGAGTGTTCTCATTGCAGGGATGTGACTGATGGAAATAGCGTGTCTTCTGGGAAATTAACCACCGCTCACTTCCCTTCTCATGCACCCTTGTGGATTTTATATTGCTGTCATGTCACTGAGCCACTGCCAATGTCAGTTTGGAAATACCTGTCAACATGCAAAAATTTACTGAAGAGTTTACAAAAATGTGGATTCCCAAAAGTTATTTTTAAATTTTGGGGTTTTTCTTGGGATGTTGTCTTAATATTGGGGGTTTTGAGGCTAGGATAAAAATTTACCCTGACCTCCTTCCTTCCTTCTGACTTCCCATGTTGGTGCTGATTGGGGTACCCAGCCAGATCTAGGGTGGTAAGTAAGCCTTCTTATTTGGTTTCTGATTCCTTTGAGTCGCCACGACTTGACTTTGCCTCACATTTAGGGGTTTTATTTAGCTTATACAAGAAACTGTAATCCTGACCTTCAAAATACCTTTCTTCATCTCTCTTCTCTCTACTTCTTGAAACAGTAGTCTTCCTCAATTGTATCTGCTTCCTTCCTTCCTAAGTTTTTTTTTTTATAAATACATACCTGTTTTTTTAATTGAGTTTGTAATAGTTTACATCAATGTGAGATTTCAATTGTACGCTATTTCTTGACTGTCACCAGATAAGCATTCCCCTTCAACCCTGTGCTCACCTCCCACCCCCCTTCCCCTGGAACCACTGAACTGTTTTCTTTGTTCATGTGTTTGTTCATGTTCCACATATGAGTGAAATCATCTGGTGTTTGTCTTTCTTAGTCTGGCTTATTTCGCTTAGCATAATTCCCTCCAGGTCATTCCATGTTGTTGCAAATGGGATGAATTTGTCTTTTTTTCTGGCTGAGTGATATTCCATTGTATACATATACCACATCTTCTTTATCCAATCCTCAGTTGATGGGCACTTGGATTGTTTCCTTGTCTTGGCTGTTGTGAATAGTGCTGCAATGAACATAGGGGTGCATATGCTGCTTTAGATTGTTGATTTCAAGTTGTTTCTGTAGATACCCAGTAGCGGGATAGCTGGATGTATGGTAGTTCTATTTTTAGTTTTTTGAGTGCTCTCCATACTGTTTTCCATAGTGCCTGCATCAGTTTGCATTCCCACCGGCAGTGTATGAGGGTTCCCTTTTCTCCACATACTCTCCAACATTCGTTATTTTTAGTCTTAGTGATTATAGCCATTTTAATAGGCAGAAGGTGGTATCTTAGTGTAGTTTTGATTTGCGTTTCCCTGATGATTAGTGATGTTGAACATCTTTTCATGTGTTTGTTGGCCATCTGTACATCTTCTTTGGAAAAATGTCTGTTCATATTCTCTGCCCATTTTTTGATTGGGCTGTTTGTGTTTTTATTGTTCAGTTGTGTGAGTTCCTTATATATTATGGAGATTAACCCCTTGTCAGATATGTGATTTGTAAATATTTTCTCCCAGTTGGTGGGTTGTCTCTTTGTTTTGATCCTAGTTTCTTTTGCCTTGCAGAAGCTCTTTAGTCTGATGAAGTCCCACCTGCTTATTTTTTTCTTTTGTTTCCCTTGTCTGGGAAGACATGGTATTTGTAAAGATCCTTTTTAGTTCGATGTCAAAGAGTGTACTGCCTATATTATCTTCCAGGAGTTTGATGGTTTGAGGACTTATCTTCAGGTTTTTGATCCATTTTGAGTTTATTTTTGTGTATGGTATGAGATAACAGTCTACTTTCATTTTTTTGCATGTGGCTTTCTAGTTTTCCCAGCACCATTTATCTAAGAGACTATCTTTTCTCCACTGTATAGTCTTGGCCTGTTAACTTTTAATAGGCAGACTGCCCCTACAACTTCACTGACTTTGTTCTAGCCAATGTCACCAAATTCATTAGCCTCTTTTTAGTCTCCATCTTAGTTTTCCTCTGCCCAATTTTACTTTTCTAAACCAGCCTCCTGTCTCCTCTCTCTTGATCTCCTCCTACCTCTGTTGTGACTGTTTCTTTTTGGTCTCATTTTTCCTCACTTTTTAGAGATTGTTGTTCATTATCATGCTCCTCCAAGTTTTCTCTCCTTTTTTCCCTGAAGATCTCATTCATCCTGAGGTTTCAACTATGAGCTGATGACTCCCACATTAGTCATAGTGAGGCTAAGCTCCTTCCAGCAGCTTGACCACATGTAGTCTCAAGGGAGGCTGAGAAATGAGTGGCCATGGACTCTGTGAAAACTGCAAGTTTAATAACTACAAGGAAGAAGGGGGAAAAATTAGTGGTCTCTGCTAAAATATCTTCAGCCCCACCCCCTGATGCTCCAGATTCATAGATATGTCTACTTTGTGATGTCTTCTTTATTTTATGGTTCATTAATGTTTTAAAAGATTTTGCTTTATTGAAGTATAATTGACATATAAAATTGTGCAATATGTAAAGTGTAGATCATGATGATTTGATATACGTATACATTGTGAAAGGATTCCCCCCATTGAGTACATTAACATGGGATGTCTCCTTTTGTGTGTCCTGCAGACACTTCGAACTCAACATGTCAAAACCAAGCAAATCTGAACTAATTCTGTTCTCCAAGCTTTCTCCTCCACCACTTTCCCAGTCTCAGTTAATGATCAGTACTCTGTTGCTTGAACTAGAAATCTCAGTCATTCTTGATTCCTCTTTATATCTTATTCCCTACAGCAAATTTTTCACCCAGCTCTAAATATTTCAATTATTTAGTTCATCTTTCTACCACTGTCTGTCTAGCTAGATCCCCAAAGGCTCTGTGTTATCTTATTTCTGAAGCTTCTTGAGAGGTCTCTGGCCTAAAAGTTGTTATCCACACAGCCACCCTATTATCTTTCTAAAGCGTATAGGAGATCATTTCATTCTCATTCTCCATTTACTACTGTGGGCTTTCTTTAAAGATGATTTTTAGAAATGGAAGCTTTTTCTTTCTTCAAATAAATCTTACTCAAAATTCCCCAGTATAAAAAAAACCTGCAAAATTTCTTGTATGGGCGTTGTGCTTAGAGTGTAGTTGAAAATTGCTGGCTTACAGGATTTTAATTCAGATTACTTGCTAGTAATTAGAAGACCTTTCATAACCCAGGCCCAGCTGACTCTCCCAGCTTATCTTTAGCCAGTATTTCCATCATTTTCCTTGCTCTAGTTGCATGGCATCAATCACTCCTCTTATGTGTGGCAGGCACTGGTGGGTCTGTGTTTGCTCCTGTTCCTTTGGTCATAAGTGATGTCTCTCTGTTGTTCACTGGGGGCACCGTTACTCTCCTGAAAGAACATGAGCTTTGGACCCAGGCGGGCTTGGATGAAGAGCTCATCTTAGTTTCCTCATCAGAAAAATGGATTTAATAAAAGAAACTATATCGAGTACACAGGCCAGAGGAGAGCCTCAAAGTGTCAATTCTTTTCCTCTCCTTCTCAAATGCTACATTTGTATTTTTTTTGTGTGACTACCACAGGAAGTGCTTTTCCCCGATTTGTGTTTTTATAGCATTTGATAATGCTTCTATTAGAGAACTTTTATTTTTATTTATTTATTTTTTGAGGAAGATTAACCCTGAGCTTACTGCTGCCAATCCTCCCCTTTTTGCTGAGGAAGACTGGCCCTGAGCTAACATCCGTACCCAACTTCCTCCACTTTATATGTGGGATGCCTACCACAGCATGGCTCACCAAGTGGTGCCATGTCCGCACCGGGATCCCAACTGGCGAACTCTGGGCTGCCGAAGTGGAACATGCTCACTTAACTGCTGTGCCATCGGGCTGGCCCCTAGAGAACTTTTATGATTATATTTATTTATGTATCTGGTTGTCTCACTTGCTGGACTTTGAGCTCTTTGAAGGTAGGAGTGTTGACTTACTCACCTTTGATTCTTATCGTCTGGCAAAAGTAGACATGAAATAAATGTCTGTTAAATTGAACTGCATTGTGCTGAATTGCAATGGATTCACAGTAGAAAAATGAGGGTCAATCAGTTTCCTTGGCTCTGACTCACCCTTCCCATAAGGAGTGGAACAAGAGTTTGATGGCCGTGCATATGCTATTTTGCAACAAAAAGGAGCAATCTTCTGATTCTAAACATGAAA